>NW_025876265.1:3149-12184 GCF_002878395.1 Capsicum annuum
TTTGAGGAAGACCTCAAAATTTCTGCCCCAGTTTAAACTTGTTTGAGATAATACCAATCTGAGTGGATCTGAAGTCTTTGCTGATCTTCATTCTCTTTGTTGGATGTCGATCTTCTCTTGTGAATTTTTGAGATTTCTTCTCAAAAATTCTATCCCATAATGTCCTAGGGTTACATGACCGATCCGTTGGGGCGGCCACGTATCCCGTTGAAGTAGAAATCAGGTCAAACGTAGTTCAGGCTATGCTACGGATATACAAAAGAAATTAATGGATTGACCAAAGCCGACATAGGCCGCCTACGTATCCTTTTTATTGGGAATTCAGGTCATCACGTAGTTCATACATAGGGAGAAATGATAAATTATCCTAAGGGATTGACTGAAGCTGACATAGGCTGCCTACGTATCCCTTTCTTGGGAATTTAGGTCAAACGTTGTTCATGCATAAAGAGAAAGGATTCTAGGCAGTGACACACTATCAAACAACATTATTACACATGTGATTACAAACAAACTAAGAAAACACAAAAACTAGAACATCATTCAAACATAATATCTCTTTACCGCATCAGAATTGATTGATTTGGTCCACTCTGTGCCATCCATCTCAGAAAAAATCAGAGCTCCTCCAGATAGCACCTTGCGAACTATGTATGGCCCTTGCCAATTTGGAGCGAACTTGCCCTTGTACTCCTCTTGGTGAGGGAATATTCGTTTGAGAACCAGTTGCCCCACTTCAAATGCTATAGTTCTTACCTTCTTGTTAAAGGCACGAACCATCCTGTGTTGATACAGCTGACCATGGCATACAACGGCCATTCTCTTTTCATCAATTAACATGAATTGTTCATAGCGAGCATGCACCTATTCTTCGTTACTCAGTCCAGCTTCCTGAATAATCCTTAGGGAAGGTATTTCGACCTCAGCGGGTATCACAGCTTCATTCTCGTAAACTAGTAAATAGGGAGTTGCTCCTATGGAGGTTCGAACCATTGTTCGATACCCTAGCAAGGCGTAAGTTAACATCTCATGCCATGATCTATCATTTTCAACCATCTTTCTCAAGATCTTCTTGATATTCTTGTTAGCAGCTTCTATGGCTCCATTCATTTGGGGACGGTATGCTATCGAGTTGTGATGTACAATCTTGAACTGATCACAAATTTCTTTCATCAAGTGACTGTTCAGGTTTGCCCCATTATCAGTAATAATTGATTCCGGCACTCCGAATTAGCAAATCAAGTTATTCCTAACGAAATCTGCAACCACTTTCTTAGTGACGGCTCTGTATGAAGCAGCTTCAACCCACTTAGTGAAATAATTGATGGCGACTAAAATAAATCTATGTCCTTTCGATGCCGATGGCTCTATTGGTTCAATAACAACCATGCCCCAAGCTATGAAAGGCCAAGGAGTATTCATTGCGTGAAGCTCGTGTGGAGGCATTCGAATCAGATCTCCGTGTATTTGATATTTTGGACATCTCTGCACAAACTTACTACAATCATTTTCCGTAGTCATCCAGAAGTAACCGGTTCTCAGGATCTTTCTGGCAAGGACAAACCCATTTATGTGGGGACCACAAACTCCAGCGTGTACCTCGTTTATCAACTTATTGGCTTCCGCCACATCGACGAATCTTAGGAATCCCAAATCAGGAGTCCTCCTAAAAAGAATTTCTCCACTTGGAAAGTAATTCTTTGCCAAACGCCGGATTTTCTTCTTTTGGTTGTTACTAGCCTCTTCAGGAAATATTCCAGATTCCAAATACCTCTTAATGTCATAGTACCAAGGCCTTCCATCAGGCTCCTCTTCCACGTGTATGCAATGCACGGGTTACTCCTTCAGGCTTATTTCCAAATGATCGATGTAACTCTGATCCGGGTACTGAATCATGGAAGATATCGTGGCCAAAGCATCAGCAAAATTGTTTTATGTCCTTTTTATATGTCTGAAATCAACATCCTTGAATCTTCCGCATAATTCTTGCACCAGTACCACATAAGGAGTAATCTTGGAGGTTTTTACTGCCCATTCTCCCCGTACCTAGTGAATGAGCAAATCTGAATCTCCGATGGCTAGCAATTCACGAACACCCATATCAAGTGCCAATTTAAGACTCAGGATGCAAGCTTCATATTCATCCATGTTGTTGCTGCATGGAAAACATAACTTACCAGTTATCGGATAATGCTGGCCTATTTCTGACACCAAAACTGCTCCAATTCCTGAACCTTTGAAGTTGACCGCCCCATAAAAAATTAGCCTCCATCCGGGGTAGATTTCTGTGATATCTTCTCCTACGAACAAAACTTCCTCGTCTGGAAAGTATGTCCGAAGTGGCTTGTATTCCCCATCAACTGGGATTTCAGCCAAATGATCTGCTAAGGGCCCCTTGATTGCTTTTTGGGTTACATACACAATGTCAAACTCACTCAGCAACATTTGCCACTTGGCTAGCTTTCCTGTAGGCATAGCCTTCTGGAATATATACTTTAATGGATCCATTCTCGAGATGAGGTAAGTTGTGTAGGACGACAGATAATGCCTCAACTTTTGTGTCGTCCAAGTCAAAGCACAACATGTCCTTTCTATAAGAGTGTAATGGGATTCATATGGTGTGAACTTTTTACTCAAGCAGTAAATGACTTTCTCTTTCCTGCCGGTCTCATCATGTTGCCCGAGGACGCATCCAAAAGCATTTTTTGAGACTGATAGGTAAAGAAATAATGGAATTCCTTCTCTCGGTGGGACCAAAATTGGTGGTGCAGATAAGTATTTCTTGATGCGATCAAAAGCTCTCTGACATTCTTCTATCCACTCATTCAGTGCATTTTTCTTCAACATCTTGAGAATTGGCTTGCATATGATTGTTGATTGAGCAATGAATCTGCTAATATAATTTAGACGACCCAGGAAACTCATAACTTTTTTCTTGGTCCTCGGTAGTGGCAAGTCTTGAATTATCTTGATTTTGGATGGATCTAGCTCGATCCCTCTTTTACTGACTATGAACCCCAGCAACTTCCCTGATGGCACACCATAAGCACACTTAGTAGGATTTAACTTCAAACTGTACTTTCTTAATCTATTGAAGAATTTCTCCAGATGAGTTAGATGATCCGAACTCTCACGGGATTTAATAATTACATCATCCAGGTACACCTCAATCTTCTTATGAATCATATCATGGAAAATCGTCATCATGGCCCACATATAAGTCACACCTGCGTTCTTGAGACCAAACGGCATTACCCTGTAATGATAAACACCCCAGGGCATAATAAAAGCCATTTTTCTGCATCTACCTCATCCATCAATATCTGATGATACCCGGCTAAACAATCAATGAATGACTACATTTCATACTTTGCACAAATGTCGATAAGGATATGGATGTTGGGTAACGGAAAATTATCTTTAGGACTGACTCTATTCAAGTCTCTATAGTCAACATAAATTTGAATCTTGCCGTCTTTCTTCAGCACAGGGACGATGTTGGCCAACCACGTCAGATATTTTGTGACCTCCACAACCTTAGACTGAATTTATTTTGTCACTTCTTCCTTGATAGTTAGACTTAAATCTAGCTTGAATTTCTGTATTTTTTGCTTGATTGGATCAAACTCCGAATTTATCGGTAACTTATGCGACACAATACTTGTGCTCAATCAGGGCATGTCATCATAGGACCAAGCAAACACGTCAATATATTCCCACAACAGGTGAATGAGCTCTCTCTTGTGTGCTTCCGCTAGGTGGAAACTGACGCTTGTTTCTTTGATTTGATCATGATCTCTGAGGTTGACTATTTCAATTTTCTCCAGGTTGGGTTTTTCTCGATTCTCAAACTCCTCCATATCTTCAACTAATTGTTCCTCATCACCATCCTTCTAATCATCATCGTTCCTTTCATTTTGTTTGTTTAAACTTTGACATGACATGACATTGGCAGATTTTAAGTTGCTGTTATTATAAGGGATAAACAAACCAAGTTAGATGATAACATGATAATAACAAAATATCTAACTAGGAGTGTTTAGAAATAATAGAATTTTCTAAATAAATGAAGGCCTTTTCATTGAAATTTGAGAGATAATTACAAAACCATGGCTCATGACTTGCGCAAATACAAGTCCATGCCTTTTTTAAAGTAGTAAAATATGAAAAGAAAGTTTTGAGATATAAAAGGTGGATCATGGGGACTCCTCCGGATCATCATCGATTTCAAAACTATTAGTAATTACCCTTTCATCTACCATCACGGGCGATGGGTTATGAGTGGAGTGGAGGTCTAATTTGCAAATCCTTCCCTAGCGCAATCTGTTTTACCCCGCTGGACTCTGGGAGATCTTCTGGTATGGCATTGCATCCTTCAAACAAATCTCCTATCCCATCCCCAAGACTATCATCATCTGACATCTCTCGTACAAGAAATGATTGGAACAGGAGTGGCAAGGGCCTAAACAGACTCTTTTCTGGATCATCCTCAACCCTATCTCTTTTGGTAGGCTGATACCCTAACTTGTGCTTAGAGCTTCTCTCTGGGATCAAAATAGGCTTGATAATTCCTTATAAATTCTTGCCCAAGCCTCGATCAGGTTCGAACCCATTTCTTAACATCACAGTTGCAATCATTTTGTAGACAGAAGGCATTGATATTTTGGGTGTCAAATCTTTTTCTGCAGCGTTTACAATTTCCACTATATAGAAAATGGTACCTTTTGGAACATCTTCAATCACCGGCATATAACCATTGGGATGGTCCGCTCGACTTCCTTCTCCTTGGATGACTACTTCATGATCTTTCCAAATGAACTTCAATAATTGATGAAGGGGTGATGAAATTGCCTTTGCCCCGTGTATCCATGGACTTCCCAAAAGCAGGTTGTAGCTAGGATGGATATCCATAACATGAAACTTAGTTGTAAACTCAGCAGGCCCCATTTGGATGTGTAAATCAATCTCTCCTATGGTATCTATCTGCCCTCCATCGAATGCTCTCACATTTACATGGCTTTGATGAATTTTCCTAGGATCATAGCCCATTTAGACCATCGTGGAGAGGGGACAAATTTCACACCAGATCCATCGTCTATTAATACCTGATTAATTGCATAATCTCGACAAATGACGGTGACATGCATGGCTTTATTGTGCATTGCTCCTTCAAATAGCAACTCTTCATCACTGAATGATATGCGATGGTTCCCCACAACGTTTCCTATTATCACAGCCAAATTCTCAACACTCGTTCCTACAGGAACATACGCTTCCTCTAAGACCTTCGACAGAGCCTGTCGGTGGTGTTGTGAGCTCAATAATAGTGCTAAGACAGAGATTTGGGCCGACATTTTCTCCAAGTGTTTGACAATTGAGTAATCCTTTGGTTTCATATGCCTTCAAAATTCCTCAGCCTGTGATTGGCCTTTTCTGTGAATCTTTCTTGTTGGTCAATTCCTCAGGAATGTAACATCGTCTTGATCGCGTCATCCCCTGGACAGCGGAGGTTTGCACAATAAATTTCTTTTTTGGAGGGGGAGCGTACACTTGAGTTGGTGCAATCATCACTATAAATGGGGCTTTCTCGCTGATACTTAAGGCAGCTACAGCTTTCTCTATCTTTCCTACCTCTTCCGCCCTTTTGCGCTTTTCGGAGTTCACCTAAGTAATGGTCTTGTCAGATGCCCATTCGCTTTCTATTTCAATCATGTTAACTGTAGATCCCCCATGGTTGGGTAGTGGATTATTGCTAACATTTGGAGTAGGTTCCTGGAGCATGATGACCTTTTGATCAATCAGATCTTGGATTCTGTGTTTCAAAATAAGACAGTCCTCGGTACTATGCCCTTCTTCCCCTGAATAATAGGCACAATTTTGATCAGGGTGATAAAACCGGGAGCTAGGATTGACAGGCTTTGGCTGTACTGGTTGCAAATGACCAGCATTCTTTAATTTTTTTAAACAATTGGGTGCGACTTTCAGTTAGTGGGGTGAAGTTTCGAGGAAGTTTCTTTTCATGGTTTGGACGCTAGGGTTATACGGGCTTAGGTTTGTAGGAGGGGGTACTTGGTGGTAATTTGGAGGTGTTTGGAAATTTGTTTGGCTATTTGGGGGAGTAGTTTAGAAATGAGACTGATAATTTGGAGGTAGAACTGGGTATTGGGGAAAGATATTTGGCTGTGGAGCTTGGTATGATGATGGGATGTTTGGGAGTGGAGTTTGGTATTGGGGGTGGATGTAGAATGCGTGCGGAAGGTTAGGTGATGGCGAGGAAGATAAAATATTTCTAGAATTGAACCGCTGTTTCAATTTTGTAATAGAATTGGCAGCAACCTCACCTACCTCTTCCTTCTTCTTCTTAGAAAACATAGCAGTTCTAGATGATGTCGGGGTTTTGGTAATTTTTCCTATCCGAATACCTTCGTCTAATAATTCTCCTATTTTTACCAAATCTGCAAAGGTTGCTCTGACAGCGGACACCATCCTGATATAATATTCTCCTTCTTGAGCGCGAGACAACACGGATACTATTTCCTCCTTAGACATGGGGTACTGTATTTTGGCAGCTTCTTTCCTCCAACGAAAAGCATAATCTCGAAAACTCTCAATGCTCTTTTGTTTAATCCGATCTAGTGAATACCGATCAGAGACTATTTCAATGTTGAATGCAAACCGGTCAAGGAAACTCTTGGTCAATGTCCTCCAAGCAGTCCACCTTTTCGGCTCCTGAGACATGAACCACTCCAAGGCTTCATCATTCAAACTTCTACTGAATAGGCGCATTAATAACGCCTCGTTTTTCCCTATCCCTACTAGTTGCTCGCAGTACCTTCTTAGATAGGCCATTGGATTTCCCGTACCATCAAATATCTCAAACTATCCTTCTGGTAGGTCTACTCCTGGGTGAACACACAAATCATCATACCCCAAACCGTTGTGGTCCTTGGCCCCGTGAGACTCTTTGATCCTCATGATCTCTTCTTGCATGGCTAGTAAATTCCTTTCATGCTGGACCCTCCATTTCTTCTCCTTCTCCTCATAATGGTCCATCTCGGGGTTAGGAAGGGGTTCATAAATATTAGGGGATATAATGGCTTGAGGGGGATTTGGAAAGAAGGCTTGATTTTGCATATGGAGAGAATTTGGTTGGTAAGTGTGGAGAACATTTTGGAAATCGGGAAGGTTATGTAGGCCTTGTAAGTATTTTGGCGGAATATGAGAGGGATTTTGCAGATTTGGAAATGAATTTGGTGGATTCGAAGGTAGGTTTGCCGTATTTTGTGGATTTAGGAGTAAATTTTGCGGATTTGGGAATACGTTTTGTTGATTTGAGAATGTGTTTTGAGGATTTGGGAATGGATTCGAAGACGGGTTCTGTGGGGTTGCGAATGGACTTTGTGGATGGTAGGCGTCTGTATTATTTTCACGATTAGTGTTTTGGAAAAATGGAGGAGCGGAGCCGGATGATACGTTAGTTGGTTGGTCCCCGAGAACAGGGGTACTGAGGGGAGGGATTTGTAGTGGAGTCCGTGTCCCCCCGGAGCAGGGGCATTGACGGTGATGGCCAAGTTAGCCAATTCTCGAGTGCGATTTATTTCTTCCTGAAGCAATTCTAATTTTCTTGAAAGTTCCGCAATCATCTCATTCTGTTTCGCTATCACATAGCCAGTGAGCTTTCTTCGTCATTTCCTATCATTTTTGAATGATGGTTCGAGGATGGGATTTTCTGTGTTTTTGATCGGGTGAAGTAGGGATGTTCTGCCAGTTTATCAACACGGAGTAATTTCTGTAATCTTTAAAGTAAAACAACTCAAAGGCAGATGTGTTAGTTTTCCTATATGATAAATAATGCAAAATATTTGACATGAAATAATCACATAGAGTTGTTTGAGTCATAGCCAAGTTCGTCCATAGACATAGTGGATAAACTTGCCTTTGATTCAAACATATGCACATAAGCACATGAAACAGTTATATCACATATAAATGTTATAATAACGCGTATCCTACCTGGGGTGACCCTTTTGAGCCAAGGGTTCAGGCCTAACAATTTTTGAAGAAAATATATGATTCCTCGAAGTCAATCCATTAACCTCCAACTTATATAGAAACGAAAAGGGCATAAATGCTTACAAACGATAACAAAATAGGGATACAATCTTTAGGAAAAGGGAAATAACATGAAAGAAGACACGTTCCCACACAGGGGATAGAAAATACTAATTCCCGAGTGCTTCTTCTATCAACCTTCACCTTCTTAGCTTCGTCCACTTCTTTATTGGTGACATCCGTTGACGTTCAAAGTATGCCTTAGATGCAACCTCCCAAATCGATCAATTTTTTGCTTATCTTGCTTCAAGTCTTTTTACAAAAGTAAGCAAATCAAGCTTTTTCTCGACCCCCAAAGAATAATGGATTGAATTAGACAGGCGTACATTTTCTTCAACACATAAATATAGTTCATCTATAATTGTCTCGGGGTCAAAAGACGCAGGGCAGGTTTTCTAATGGGCCCAGTACCCTGCTCGGGTATTGGGTCGTCCTAGGCTCATGCCTGAAATAGGGTTTTGGTTTCGTTCTATCCTTGGTGTCTAGAGTGGTCTTGGACATTGGTTCTCAAGCGGGAAACTTGAGTTTGAAAATACGAACAGCGTCAGATGACTCACGTGCTGATAAGCTGTTCGTATTTTCAACACATTTTGGAATTGAACAACAAGGGCCGGGACATCCACGAAACCCCAAAATAGTTTATAAGATGCAGGAAATGCCATGAGATGCGATAATTAAACTTTACATAATTGAATCACATAAACACATAAAAACTTAATCAAAGACGAAATAAAACATTTGGTTAGAACCTAGTTAGATCCCCAGCAGAGTCGCCATTTCTGTTTTGCGGAAATTTTGAATTTTGAAGAGAGTCACCACTTAATTTTGAAAAGGAATTAAGAAACCTTTAGAGAGTTACTTCAAATGACTCAAAATAGGAAAATCATTTTAAGTTAGAGATTCTAGATAAGCGGTTCCTATTA
>NW_025876266.1:0-3559 GCF_002878395.1 Capsicum annuum
AGGCAAGTTTTAGGATTTCATCTTTATCCAATGTTTGAACATGTGTTTGAATGGTTTTTTTATTTTATCGCATGGACTTGAAATTGTATTCATTTGCCGAAAAATACCCTGAAAAAAATTATATTTATCCACCGAAAAATTTTCTGACGTATTATATCTTCGAAGGAGGTTCATGATCAAGGCTTCGGGTAGTGCATAGTTTAGGATTAGTGTAGGTGTATATTTCTATACCTTTTCATTTTGAGATTGTTTTAATCGGACCGATGAACACTACTTTTGGAGTTTTAACAGTTCGGTTGTTTATTTTCTTGTTGTGTGTTTTGTTGGTTTATACATTTCATAGTGTCATACTTGCTGATATACTCCTTGAAGAAACCGTAGTCGAACGACGGGACTGAGGGATGCCTAACACCTTTTCCTCGGTCAACAAAATTTCCTAATCAGAATCTCTTTTCGTGGAATAGTTTTAAAGAATCAAAAATTATTTTGAAAAAGAATTTCTAAAGGTGACTTGACACACCATATTTATGTCAAGTATCGACTCTGAGTCTAACTATAAAAAAAAATTCGAAACAAATCTTCAATTTTAATCACTTTAGTAAGAAAATCCTTTTCGAATGTAAAAATGATCTTTTTCGAGTTAAAAAAGGGGTGTGACACATATGACTTTATTCACTTTGTTGAAAAGCCTCCAATTTCAACAACTACTTTTTTTTCATAAAAGGACAGACCATCTCATCGAAGTGCCACTGTTGCCTTTCTATCTCTGATATTGTTCCCTTTGTCATTGTTGCCAAGTCCTCATATGCTTGCAAAATCTGGTGGCAACCTTGTGAATCCATAATGCTTCGTTCCTAGCCCTCCACACGTGATATACAACTGCAACAGTAACAATCCATAAGAAAGCTCTACTCAGTTAACCTCGATGTCCCTGGTTTACCATGCTAATCCGTATCCTGTTAAATCTCAGTGTAATGCATTCATGTGAAAAGACTCATTGGATAAACTGATAATCTATTGTTTGAATATGACTTCCACACAATAGACATGTATCCTTTGTACTTATTCCCAGGTTCTTGGGTTGCCATAGCCATCATTCGTTTATATATGCATAGCAAGCCAGCATATGAACTTATGCTTCGGTACGCTCTCTTTATTCCATACACCTCTCCAATATGACCACACAACTCCCTGACCTCTCCTCTGTATATAACCATTTTGGATTGTGTATTTTTCTGATACGACTGCTCCTTTACGGACCTACTCTAGAAGGAAATCCAGACAAGCAAGTAGAGATAAATCTAGACAAGCAAGTGGAGATAGTTTCAGATAGGATAAGATATATAAGTAGTTATCTATAGAAGTTATTAATAGTTAACTACAACACTAACCATCTGTCTAGGTGTTATCTTTATGTTTAGTATAAATATATGTATCTGCAGAATTCAATAATAGGGAAGCAATATTATTAATTTGTATTTGGAGATTTGTCCACTTCATACGGACATACTTATTAGTTAATGCAGTGTTTAAGATACTTGCACAGTAAATCTTCAATTCATTCTCTTCTTCATCTTAGTTTATATCATTTTATTATCAGAGCAGAAAGATCCAGAATGGTATCCACACGATCTTCTAATGAAACACCATCACAACCAGTCATAAACCAACCAAATGAACCATCTAATAGTCAAATTGTCTAGCATTTAACATTAATAACATCACGTTTGAAAGCATTAGATGCAACAGTGAAGGGACAAACCAGTGGTAGTCAATCTAATGTTAATCTTGTTACATCCACTAAGGAAAAAGGTCCAAAATATAATAGAGGTCCTCATGACACCAGAAGGTCTTCTTGGGATGAGTATGTTGATGTTGATGTGGATATGCCATGGTGGTTAAAGAATCCATCTCATCGGCCACACACAAAAATGGAACTTCCTCGATTTGAAGGAGGAGCTCCCGGTGGCTGTATTTTGAAGGCTGAAGAATATTTTCGGTATTAGCAAACACATTATGATCTAAAGATTGATATTACAGCTAGGGGTGTACATAGGTCAGGTTGGTTTGGTTTTTATTAAAATATAACCAAACCAATAATGTCGGTTTTCTAAATCTATAAACCAAATCAAACCAATATACAATCGGTTTTTTTATTTCGATTTTAGTCGGGTTTTTTGGTTTTTATTGGTTTTTCGATTTTCTCGGGTTTTTAAAAATTATAATGTGATTGAAGAAAAAAATTAAATGTTTTCACTAAAAAAGATTAAAAAAAAATGGTCATAGAGTAGTTTCAATAAAAATTAAGTTGGCAAATTACTAAGACGTATAAACTACTATCTCTCAAAGTAATATTATGTGGATACCTAAGTAGTTCAATTTCTAAGTCACTAGTCACATAGTTTGTCTGAAAGTTTCATTCACATAAAATGTGAGCACACAAAAGAATGAAGAATTGGAGACAACTTATTAAAAACTTAACTCCATAAAGTAATTAATTATAACATAATTCCATGAAAAAAAGAAGAGAGAAAGAAGAGAAACAAACCTAAATCACAACTTGACTAATGAGAAAAGTAAGATGAAAGTAAGATAGAAAATAATGAGAACTCTCTGAAAACTTGGAAAGTAAAATGTAAGAAGTGAAGCAATTAAAGAGTTTTAGGTTTTTATATTAACTAGTTAAATCCCACGTGTCTCGCACATGTAACATTTGATTATTTAAAATTAGATGATTTTGTCTATTACAAAAAATTTAAATCACTTCTCAAAGAACCTTCACACTTTAATAAAATAGCGCAAACATAACATATATTTTATTAAAATATTTAATAAATTTTCAATTCTTAAACATGGAAGAAATAATTTTGTCTAAAGCAGACACTTTTAACAAAGGAAGAAAAGTTCAAATATTTCTGAACACCGAATCAAATAAAAACAAAGTTGAAAGAAAACGAACCAAACTAAAATAGTTCGATTCGGTGTTCGATGTCTACTTTTTAAAATTGTAAATCAAAGAATTGAATTGAAATTTGATAAAATCGAATCAAAGAGCAGAACGTGCACTTCTAATCAACGACTTAACAACATAAATCGTACTAATATGAATGAGAAATAATTCTTTTTTAAAAAAAACATTCCTTTAAATCATCTCCTAATCGGCACGAAGTCTCAACCACACACTCACATAAGTTTTCTTTACCTGCACATCATGCGAAAGGCAACAATTGAAATTACAATAAATCATACGATAAAAAAACGTTAATAAAAGATGCATAATATTTAATATTGTTGACCTACAAATTAAAAACTAATATCAAAGAACATAAAACTAATCTTCTCTTGAACATAATCTTTAACAATTAAATTGTGAATGTTATTCTATTATTTATTGGAAAAAAGGAATGTTCAATATATAGATGTACAACTTTTTTCCTTTTAAGAAAGAGTTGATGAAACATGGAAGAAATCTAATCTAATTTGAGAAACTTTTTTCATAAAAAACTAATTATTATAGAAAGTCAAGACAAACGAAACTTAAAAGAAAAGAAAATTAAGG
>NW_025876267.1:0-1270 GCF_002878395.1 Capsicum annuum
GTGCTGATCTATATATATGTCTATGTTCTACATTATCTTATAATGTACTTACAATTCATAGCTCATATATCATAATCAGATAGGTTGCAGCTTCCCGCCAGCAGAGGACGAGCCCTTTTTATTCAAGGGCTCAAGTCAGTCAGAGTTTGTGTAGTATTGTATTTTCTTCATTCAGTCATATTGAGTTAGGATAGTTGAGATTCATGACCCGACTATCTATAGTCAATACTAGTAGAGGCTTCATAGACAGTCAGTGTATTTTATTTCAGTTTGTTTGTAAAAGCAGAGTTGTAATCATGTGAACTCAATTTGTATTGATCAGATTCAGAAAGAGTTGTCTTCCATTGATTTTGTACAGTTTTATGTATTTATTTAAGTTGCTTTTAAGTTATGCCAGTATAAGGGTTAGCTTGGGGTCACTTGTGGCTCTAAGAACCGTGTGACATCTCGGGACCCGTTTTTGGGGGGTTATAAACTTGGTATCAGAGCATGGAGTTCAAGAGTCCTAGGTTGTCTGTGAAGCCGTGTCTAGTAGAGTCTTGTGGAATGGTACGGAGACGTCTATACTTTTCTTCGAGAGGATACAAGGCATATAAGAAATGTATCCATTCTTTCAAGTCTTAGATCGTGCTATAAAAAACTTCTCTAAGAAACTTATACAGATTCTTATTTACTCTATTCAGGCCATCTTCGCCTTATTTTCAAGATATCAGAAATAGTCAAGCTTAATATTTATTGATAAAGCCTTCTCAGAAAGTCTCCACAGATAGTTATAAGATTGTAAGTGAGCTAGAAAGTATCCCATCAGTGCTTTTGAGTTTTGAAGACTGAAGTGCTTTATTGATGTTCACAAAATTCGGTACTAAGTCCAATTCATATGGTCTTTCAGATTTCTCCTCAGAATCCATAATGTAAATCTATACTTCCCTATCCATGTATTATTCTTGAGATAACATGATCAGCAAGTTCCAATTTCCTCTCCTGATAATGCTCTCAGGCTTCTTAGCAAGAAGTTTCAGAAGTCTCATAAAGTGGCTTGAGAGGAGCCTTCTAGTGTGTTAAAGGCCCCTCAAGTTTAAAGTTATGTTCTCATTCTTATGAGCCGTTCAGTTAAGATAGAGCAAGATGTTTATTCTTAGATCATTGAATATTGTGTGTCAAGTTTCTCTCTCTTGTAATATGTAATTTTGTTATCATAGTGTTTTTGAAAAATCAAAGTCTAGTGAAGCTGTGTGGGGCTCTTTTGATTCACTAGCATAGTTTCTTTGTT
>NW_025876268.1:0-3354 GCF_002878395.1 Capsicum annuum
TATTGAACTCGACTGTACCTCCATTTTGGAACCAAGTCAAGAAATTAAAAAGATTCTTTTATATTTTGATAGAGTCTGGAGCTTTCATAGTTAACATGTCAGCGAAGTTAGATCTTCAACATAGATATAAGAAAATTTTTTAGCCGGACATAGTCACGACTGGACTATGGTAGAAGTTTAAGTAAATGAATATAAGTAGTAAAGAGATATGTACCTGACTAGCCTAGAACCAAACTGAAATAGTAGTAAACCAGTAGCTTCTTCTTTATTTATTTCTTGAATATATTACAAAGAGAGAGAGGGGGAGAGAGAGTTTTTGAAAAATAAAAGGAGAGAATTTCTGAACTGCTGCCTCTTCTCAAGAATAAGGCGCCTATAAATAATAAAAAAGAGAATCTTGCACAGTAATAGATGGGTCCCTGTGCACAGTGATTTTACTATTACAAAGAGGAAATTATTATAGTTATATCTTATCCATCAGTCATGTGTTGTCTTTTCCTTTCCATTTCTTGATGAATGCTTCAGCTTTTTCAATTTCTTCTTCTTCTATTAGAATTTCCAGAGGTTGTGAATCAGTAATATCTTCAGTATTTGTTTCGGTACTATTCATTGATATGTCTGAATTTTGTTCAATAATTTGAAGTAATTTATCTCTGACCTCTGATAAATATTCTTCTATAATTTGCATTTTATTGCTGCCATGTGCAGATATTCTTCAGGAAACATAGTTAAGACTCTTTTCTTCCACCAAAATTGATTTTTTGGGAGTTTTTTCATATTCAGCATTTTTCTTGACTATTTCCTCCCGTTGGTCATGACCATAGGTGAGTTTAGTCTCTAGATCTGTCCGAAGTAATTTGTCCCAGAAATTACAATAAAATGTTCGGTATAAGGCAGGAATTTGTTGAGTGTCATAGCCTATTTCTATGGACCAACGATGGATCCAAGGGATAGAGAATTCTATATAGAAATACATTTGATCAATAGTATCGATTTTACAAATATGATCTGAAAGATATAATTCGGTTAAGAAAGGAGAAGACTTTTTCCATGAGTAATATAAAGAAGAATATTCTGGAGGTAATATTTTGACCGTAGGTCCATGTTGAGACCATCATTAAATAAACCAGTTTGGGATAGGTTTTTCAAATACTTTAGCACAAATTTTTATGAACCAAGTGTGTTTGTGCTTATAATTATTATAATATATTACTTGAGAAAAGGCTTTAATATAATCCTAGTAAGTGAAATTGGCAAGTGTTTGGCCCATTGGTCCCATTGGCATAGATCGTTGAGTCATTGACGAAATTCCCTATTCTTCAATAGGAATAAGTTTTTTAATTACCATTTTGGAGTATCCATGAACTCCAGGGGTAGTTTCTCCGAGGGGGCTGTGATCAAAGGTTGCACTGAAGGTTTGCACTAATATATGTTCATAATAAGTTCGAGTTTTGTATGATTTGCCAGTAAAATATACGTTGACAGTAAGGTAATTTTTGAGTAGTCTCCATGCTTCTTCAGAATTTTCTTGTTCGGGAATATGCTGATTTACAATATATAATATAAGTTCTCCAGCATCCAGTTTTTCATATGAAGGCTTATCTTCAGAATTTTCTTGAACTATGGACGCAAAAGAATCTGCAGTTTTTTGTTGATCTGATAGATAAGATTGCAGTTGTTTGTATAATGGATAATTTTCAGAAATGTCTTCTAAATGTACAGAAGAACCAATATTCAGAGTTTTGGATGATGAAGATTCATCTCGAGGAATTTTTAAATTAATTAAAGTTTTATTTCCTTGCTGCAATATAGGGAAATTAGAACTTGCAGAGCTATATGCAGAATGTCTTCGATCAAAATATGAAGGGTTTGTTCGTCCTTCTTGATATGAAGAGTTTTGATTTCTTCCACCTCATCCTCTACCTTTGGCGAGTTACCAAGGAGGATCCATACTGCATTAATAATCAGGAATTTGATCAGCATACCATGACATATATTCAGAGAGATTTTCATAAAGTGTATCCTTTGTGATAAGGTCGTCAATGACTTTCCGTAGTATGAGCATGTGTAAATCCATATTTAGAGGAACTGCTTTTATAAAGGTGATTAAGATCTTTGCAGAGAAGAAGTGTAGAAAAAACTTCATTATATCTGTAAACATTAATCACTTAAGTCAATATCAAACCAATAGATTTCTTTTTCAAGGAATTCGTCGTGGTGAACAAAATTTTCTTCTTTTATTAGGCTACGAATTAGAGTTTCTAAGATAAGAAAATGAATATCTTCGTTTAGAGGAATGCATTTGATAATAGTTATTATAGTTTTCTCAGAGAGAAAGTATGTATAAAAATTCATATTAGATATTCTCGAGATAGAAAATCAGGCAAAGAATTTTCACTACCCTTTTTATATTGTATTTCATAATCAAAAGGGGCTAATTGAGCTAGCCACCGCGCAAATATTAATTTAGAGGCATCATGTTTGAAGTCTGTATTAAACATAAATTTGACAGATTGAGCATCAGTTCTAATTATAAATTTTTGGTTATACAAATCATCTTGGAATTTTAAAACATATTTTACAATAGTTAGCATTTCATGGGCTACCGTGGCGCATTTTTTCTTACTTTCCGTCCATTTACCAGAATAAAATCTAATCAAACATTCGGTATTCGTATGGGGATTAACTTGTTTAAGTATTCAGCCATATCCAATATTTGAAGCGTCAGTTCAACAATTTTTAACCAGTTAGGGTTTGCAAGAGAAGTACAAGGAAGGGTTTGAACTCTGTTTTTAATTAACTTTACTAAATTAGTCTGTGCTTGAGTCCAAGGAATTTTGTGATCCTTTTTTAGTCTATCATATAAAGGAGCTAAGTCTCTAGACAAATTTTCATAAAAAGGAGAAATATAGTTAAGACTACCGAGGAACCTTTGAAGCTGTTTTTTATCAGTAATAATATCAGGGAATTTTTTAACGAATTCTAGAACTCGTTGTATAGGTTCAATAGAACCTTGAGAAATATTATGTCCTAAAAATCTAATATTTGTCTGAAATAAACTTAGCTTTGGTTTAGAGATGACTAAGCCGTTTTGAATAATTAGTTGTTTAAACGTATGAAAATGTTTAAAATGAGACTCAAGGGTTTTTGAAAATACTAAAATATCATCAATATAGACAATGATAAAGTCCATATAGGGATTAAAAATGTCATTCATAATCTTTTGAAATTTGGAAGGAGCATTCTTTAAACCAAATGGCATGAAATTCCATTCATACTGTCCAAAAGGGACATTAAAAGCAGTTCTATAAGTATGATTTTTATCAATTTGAATTTGCCAATATCCATATTTTA
>NW_025876269.1:0-9181 GCF_002878395.1 Capsicum annuum
TTTTTTTTCTTTTATTCATCGGTCTTTGGTTGTGTCTCTTAAGTTAGGGTCAGTCTGTTAGTTAATCTTTATTTGTCTAATATGGATGAACTACGCACCCCTGATTCTCCTCTCTCGGGAGTGAGATACGTAGGCAACCTATTGTGGGTTTGGGGATCTTATTTAAAAAATCCAAAAAAGATTTTCTTCACTTTTCATCTAGAGTAGGTGTTTCATACATGTCTTGAAAATAAAAGTACAAAAAAAAATCCTTAATAGTCGTAGGTTTTATTTTTGGTTAATCTTACTTAAAGAAATCCAAAAAGATTTTTTTTTCTTCACTCTTCATTTATAGTAGGTGTCACATACATCTTAAAAGAAAGCCACAAAAAGATTTTCCTTTAATAGGTTCGAGTTTTATTTTCGCATAAAATTCAAAACTGAAAACCCAAAAAGATTTCTTTGGTAATCATAGAATTTCGCTTTATAGAGGGGTGTTTAAACCTAAAAAATACAAAAAGATTTTCGTCAATTCTTTTGACAAATTATTATTTTCTTTTCTTCTTAAAGTTTCAAGAAAAAGAAAAAAGAAAAAAATAGTTTAATTTGGCCATTTTGGCAAGACTTCACAACTACGCACACCAGATTCTCCTCTCCTGGGGGTGAGATACGTAGGCACCCTTCTAGGGTTCGGTGATTTTTTTTCAAGAAAAAAAAGAGGTTTTGAAAAATGTTGAACTCTAACATATTTGTTGCCTCTTGTTCAGTTAGTTTAAGGTGGTTGGTTTGTGGTTTCCTGGATGGTCCTCCATATCACACCAAATCTAAGGAAGGGTTAGTTGTGTCTAACAAGGATGTAGAGAGTGGCATCATGGATGAAACAAAGAGTCAGGAAATTGAGAGTTTAAAGGAAGAGAATTTGAGACTGAAACAACAAATGATGGGAATGTACCGAGCTTGGGCCAGTGGGCTACCTCCACCTTCGTTCCCCACTTTTGACCCTACAAATACCTTGAGTCTTTCACCAAAATCGTAAACTCAGTTTACTACTGTTGTTGATGCACCACAGCATGCCTCAGAATCCATTCCACGTCAAATGCACCTCAACACTTCTACCACTCTTTCTTTATCTCCTCCATATAAGTCTACCACATTCACAACACCACATACCGTCTGTACTTTTGTTGCTCAACCTTCTACTAAGGCTTTCACTTTGTCTATCAATCCGACGATTGTGCTTCCCCAGTCCACTAGTGACTCCATGTTCAATACTTTTGATGATCATTGGTATACTTTTGAGCCTACAGTTAAGTTAAGTGAACCGCCAAAATTTCTTACTAAGAAGCCTAGCATGCCAAAAGAGCCAGAGAAAATGGTTGGGAAAGTGAAGAGTGTAGAAAATGATATGAAAAATTCCCCTGGACTTATGGGCTATGAAGACATTTCATATAAAAATTGGGGCATGTCTTCAAGTGTTAACCTTCCTCCCAACTTTGAGACATCAAAATTTGGGGAGCCTGATGGACAGAAAGATTCTGTGAAACATTCGGGACGACATTGCAATCAATCAAGGGAAACTAAAGGAAAGAAGAAGGAAAACGTACCTATTGTCATGACAGGGTCAAAGCAGAGTTTGAGAGGTCCAACCCACCAATACTATCAGCCTTAATCCCGAGCTTGCATATCAGATCCACATAACCACTTGTAACAAGGTTTCTTTCTTCGAAATCCAAGAAATCCCATTCCACTTCCTCGATATCCTGTGAACAATGCACAATTGTATGCTCATCCATATTCTTATCCACAATGGCATGCACCTGTCCCTCAACATCGTCCTTGAACCCCACAAATTTACCAAGGGACCTCTAAATCCAAATTTCATCCGAGGCTAGAGTTTGCAAAGAGGAGGAAGAAAAAAGATAATTTCACTCCTATTGGGGAATCCTATGCCATTTTATTCCAGAGATTGGTACAGCAGGGCATGATCACTCATCTCGTTGGGTATACTCCTGACCCCCATTCAAGAAGCTTTGATCCTAATGTGCGATGTGCATATCATTCTGATGTTCAGGGTCACAGTACTGAAGATTGTCTCACTTTGAAAAGAGAAATAGAAAATATAATTCAAGATAAATTGATTGTGGTGAAAAACATTGGCCCTTCGACCATCCCACAGAGTTCTTCACCAGCACGTGGTACTGCACCTTATGTGGGAGGCAATGAGTTAAGCATGGGGATCCAGAGCTTATTCGTTGAAGGAAATGTGTCTGACAGTGGTGGAAACTCTAGTCATGTTGATATGCAAACTAGTGGCTAATATGTCAGGTTGAGCAATTGAAAAGTCACCCCTAGAGGGCTGGTAGTTTGTTTTGTTTTCTTTTCTGTTTTTCGAATTATTTTAGGGTTGTAGTTCGGGATCTATCTTATTTTGTCCCTTTGTCGTTTATGTTCATACCCTTTTATCTTTTATTTCAACTAAATGGAGTGTTCCTTTCTTTTTGTGTTTCAAATATGTGCTGTTTGTTTGTTTTCTTTATACAGTCACTTTATGTTGATTCTAGTGATATGATATGCCTGCGAAATTTTTAGTCAGATCTTAAAATCCAGCTTAATCATGAAGAGTTGAATCAGAGAGTTAAATTTAGGAAATGAGAGCATCTGAGAAAATAAATAAAGTGTTGGGGCATTTGGTGATCAACTTGAAGCCTTCTTTGAAAATTGAGACTTTTTGAGAATCGCAAGGATAACTTGGTCATCAATTGAAAGACATGTCTTAATTAGGTCAAACAGTGTCTACGTGATCCTATCAAGAGGAACAGGAAGAAAATTAGCTCCACGAAGTCATGAGTCCTTCAGCATGAGGAATGTACAACAAAGTGGAGTTGTATGCTGGGCAAGTGTAGAAAAAGAGGAGGCACACATGCTCGGGGCAAGTTAGTGTTGTAAAACATTTCATAAGTGATCTTGATCATGCACTTTCACATTGCATGCTATGTGCTAGCATTTTCAAGAATTGATATGATGAAGGCATTTCATTCTGCTATCTAAACACTGTATCATCCTTTGTTTACCTCCATTTGGGCCTTAGTGTTATTTTTTTTCATACCCCTCTTTTGAAATCAAGATACGAGTCAACAAAATTCAAAAAAATATGTCGAAAAATAAAGAAAAGATGAGTGTGAAGAAAAATAAATTCAGAAAAGTCCCAAAGATAAAAGAGTCAACAAAAGAAAAAAATAGAATCAAGTGAAAGAACAAGCTGTCAGAACTACGCATGACCTGATTCTCCTCTCTTGGGGGTGAGATACTTAGGCTTCCCTACTAAGGGCTCAGTCCAACCAAATAAATAATTTAGAGTCACCCAATCAAAAGAAACTGGGGCATGAGTTAATCCTCATTGTTTGAGTCGATTCCAAAAGTTGTAAGTCCTACCCCACTTCAAGTGTCGTTTGGGCCCCATGCTATTCTTTCTTTCTAACCTTATCCAAAATCCAAGTTACAACCAAAGAAAGACCTTCAGATCAATCTTTGAGGATGTTAAGGCGGAGCATGCAAGGGATATGATGATGCATTTAGGAACTATTTGTCTTCCTCAGCATAGAAAATCAAGAGAGAAATAAAAATGAGAGAGTCTTATTGGTGAAAACCCTTACGGGCACCATAAGGCGATGGCAAGTTGAGAGAAATAAAAATGAGAGAGTCTTATTGGTGAAAACCCTCATGGGCACCATAAGGCGATAGTGAGCCGAGAGAAAATGAAAGAAGCTTGTTGGCGAAAATCCTTCAAGGCGCCATTAGCCGAATGGGGTCTTAAATGCAATTGACCTAAGAAAGCAACTCAGTTTCAAGGTCATTAACTCAACAACAATGGGTAGAAAGTTTAGATGAAAATATCAAGCTGCTTAATCCAAAATGCATGGCATAATCATTAGTGTTGACTGTCATTTTTGGATGAATTTTTTGTTTCATTGTTTTAAAAGGGGACATTTATCGTCTTTTCTTTCTTCTCTTTATTTTAATTTTATCTTTCTTAAGTTAGTTATCAAAACAAAAATTGTCATTCTTTGTTTTTTTGTTTCTTGTCTTTGAGTCAAGTCCGTGTCAAAACAAGTGC
The DNA here is from genome assembly GCF_002878395.1 of Capsicum annuum. Lineage (NCBI taxonomy): Eukaryota > Viridiplantae > Streptophyta > Magnoliopsida > Solanales > Solanaceae > Capsicum > Capsicum annuum. The sequence goes on from NW_025876269.1 coordinate 4,094, forward strand.
GAAAAGATTTCAAAACTGGCTACCAGCTTCTTTAATTACACAAATAAAGACAAAAGCTAGCACATGAAAGACATGATTGTGAGCCCAAAAAAGGCATGCAGGAAGTTTTGTCAACAGAGAAGTCGGGGAACTCATGGAAATACCAAGATTCAAAGAGTTTATTTGAGAAACACGACAAAGAAGAAATATTGTGTTTGTTTCAGAGTCACTCTTAATAAGCTGAGTTTGAGTCAATGATACACCAATTCAATGACATATGCTAATGGTTGGAACCAAAGCTAAATGTGACGGGGGTAGGAGCAATTGCCTCAAAAGTCAAAGCCACAAACTAGCCACCATGTTTTTAAACTCACAAGTTTTCTTTGTATGTAATAGGAATACATATACACACTTATACACAGAACATTGAAAAAAAAGAATTCTTTCATTTCCATTCCATAGATATACTTAGCCACACAACAACCAACACACAATACACCATTAACCTCACCATTAACGGACAGCTTCCTCACCATTCCAACAGCTCACACACTCCTTGATGGCTCCATTTTTCCATTCTTTTACTCTTACCAGAACACACACCCACAGCTACCATATACACAATTACATACTTCACTGAAGACTCACACTCACAGCACATGAAAAAAAAAAAGAATTCACATTCTTCTACAACATCTACTCACAGACACCCTCACTAATATTTTCTATTCACCATACTTCACCCATATATGATCCCTCATCCTCACCATAGCAGATCTCACTCATGAGAAACCACCATTAATGCACACACTACACAGATACAGACCACAAAGAATAACAATACGGTGAGATGGCAAGAAGATAGTAGATCAAGAGAAGGCGGCGAAGAGAGAGAGTAGAGTACAGTAAGGGTAAATTGAGAGGATGAAGAGAGTTTGAACAAGGTTTGGTCAGCTTTTGGATATTCTCTGGCGAAATCTCACTAGAAGTGACCCGTGTTCATTGTTGCTCGGTCTAAGCTCGTCGGATTTGGCCTTGAGCTCACCGAAACTGGTTTCTCTTTCATCGTCCGATCGTTACCATCACGAAATCGCCCAAAACTCTTTGTTTTTCTCTGATTTTTTGGGGTGAATTCGGTCGAGATGTGTTAGGGGGTCACCAGAATTAGTTTTCGTTCGTTAATCGGATCGGTTTAAGCCCCCTATAAACACCAAAACTAGCGTTGGTTCTAGGGATTTCTATATGGGTTGGCTCCTTTGGAATTCAGTACGGGTATCTCTCATTTCTTTACAAGACTGACCCTGTTTGGTTCGATATTTCTTCTTCATTTCTGTTTGAAAATTGGGTTTCCAATTGGACTACGAGTTCAAAGTGGATATCGAGTTGGGGGTTGTCGTTTGAGGTTCAATCGGGACATTTCGAATCTGGCTCCATTTTCTAATCACACAATCCGACATATAAAAGTCCATTTAAGGTCCAACTCTATCTCTTCTAATTTTACTTTACTATACGTGTTTGATTTGCCTGATGTGTGGTTGAATTTTGGTGACATTAATTTGGTGTTCGATTTTGTTGAATAGATTGTTGTGGATTGTTGAGATAACTGTCTTGAATCGTTGGAATTTGGTATAAAAATGGAATAAGTGGGGCGAGAATTGAAAACTTGATATAATTAGTGAATTTTGATTAGTTTGATTCATTAGTTGTTTGACTTGAAATAAACGTTAATTGAATTTGGTAGTATCAAGATACGCCGATTGGAATAGGCAAGACGTAGGTCGGGTAGCCAAAATCTAGAGATTGTGGGTTGATTGAATGTTTGAAATTTGATTGAATGGTTTGATTTTATCACTTTTGAATCAATTGTATAATTTGTCCGGGGAATGCCCCGAAGTATCTGTATATATTTATTCACCGGGGAATTCCCCGAGGTATCATGTACTCGGAGGACGTTCATGATGAAGGTCCGAGGCGTCGGGTAGAGCATTAGTCTAGAATTAATTTAGAGTAGGATTTATTTTTACACATTTTTTATTTTTGGACTGTATAATTGGTCTGGACACTAAATTTTGGTTTGTTTTATCTTGTTTGCTTGATTGATTATTTTGCATGTTTTGTGTGGTTTATATATTCATAATGTCAAATTAGCCTATACGCTCTGCCAAGCAACCGTGGTCAAACCACGGGATCGATGGGTGCCTAACACCTTCCCCTCGGTCAACAAAATTCCTTAGCCGGAATCTCTGTTCGCAAACCAGTTTTAAAGTGTCAAACCATTTCGAAAAGAATTTTCCAAAGGTGACTTGGCACACCGGATTATGCCAAGTGGCGACTCTGAATTTAATTATAAAAAATCCTTTTCAGAACAGAATTTTTATTTTTTGTCACTTAATAATAAAACCCTTTTGAACTTAAAAATTAATCTTTTGGAGTACGAAAAAGGGGTGTGACAAGGCCTCCCTTTTCGCCCCAAGACTTCCAGACTATGACTGATATGCATATGCCGTACGAGGACAAGGCAAGTTTACTTTGCCTAACCTAGCCCTTCTAATCTACCCCATGAAGAAGAATCTATGCAACAGATTTCACATATGTTGCAACAGCTAGGTATACTGGTGCAATTGGTTGTGGTTCTGTTGCAACTTATTATCCATCTGTTGCATAAGTTGCGTTGGATTATTGATTCAGAGAACCCTATGCAACAGATGGACCATCCGTTGTATCTTTACAATTACTAACCTATTTAAAAATTAACTTCTTATCTCACAGCATGTTGACATAATTCTTTGCTTTATGAGGAAAAGACAATTAACGTACCGGGAAGCTTATGACGCTGCCGATAGGATAATGGACCTCAACTTCTGCAAGAAGCTCAAGGATAGGTACGATCAACTCAATGGAGAAGCGTCAGCCCTTGGCGTGGGACTTGATTTTATAGTTCCTACATTGGTCTGGGATGAAGACGAAACGTTAAGATATGTTAGAGGGGACAGGCCAAATCCATACGGCAAGAGCTGGACCGAGGCAAAAAATATTCTTACAGTCATTAGCTTGAACGGCATGCATTATCGGGTTGTTAAGATACTACTCGAGGAGGGAAAGATCAATGTTTATGACTCCAACGTACCTCTCGTCGACGATTTCGATTTTTTTCTCCTCGTGGAGCCACTGATGGTGCTGTTGCCAATCTTGTTGAGGAAGAGTAAACTGATGAATCATTTGCCAAAGGAAGTGTTGATGAAGAAATCATGAGATTTTGAAGGTCAAAACAGGGGAATGATCCTTCCAAAAGATGATGCCGCTAAAGCGAGCGGCTCGCACGCTCTTGCACACATCGAATATTTACTGACCGACACAGAAATGGCTGAGCCGACGACTTTTATATGCGACAACGTTGTGGCAAACCTGCAAGAGGTCTGGACTTATGGGTTACTAATTGGATGCTTGAAGCCTGTGTATATAGAAGAGCCTGTGAAATATAAATTTTTAATATCAAGTCACCATTCACTTTATTACAAGTACATGTAGTGGCAATAATTTTTTTGATGAAATTTGAGTTTTTTATAATGCAATAGATTAGATTGTCAATCTGTTGTAAAATATCTTTAATCCGTTCTGGCAGATAGTTTATCTGTTGAAATAGGTTGGTCATCTATTGCATTACGCCGATGTTATTTCTATGAATAATCTAATAATCTAAGTCTAATCTGTAGCAACAGTGGCAAGACCTGTTTGATGATTTCCACAGATGACCTAAATTTTACAACATATTCCTAAATCTTTTTGATATTTTCCAACAGTTATGGTTGAATATCCATGTGCTCGTCAACAACAAACCAGTAGCAAATACACACGCCACCATGAAAATTTCAGCAATTAGGCTTTAATATCCATGTGCCCAACAACACCAAACCAGTAGCAATAACGGCAACAATGTAGTATCTTCTTGCTCGATTTTGTTTCTCTTCATAAGCCTTGACTTTGTTCAACAAACCCCAGATTACACAATTTACTTGTGAAGGGTGTCGTTCTTCATACCAATCAAAGTAATCGCATCCAACCAATTTCTATATAAAAAAAGAACACAATTACAAAATAATTACAAGTCAATAATTAATCAATTAATTAAATAAAAAAAATATTACCTTTCAAATCTTACAAGTAAAAAACCTACGACCCGAATTTTGTTAAGTCCAAGAAGTCTTTAACAGAGCTTCATGACCGCACTTACAATATCGAAAATCTTTATCATAAAAAATAGTGAAAGATACGCTCGACATTGTCAAGGTCAGTTGGAAAAAATAAAAATAATAATTTGAAGAATTTGGATAGATAAAAGAAGATGACAATGAAAAAGAAGATTTGGGAATTTAGGGTTAAATTTTAGGAGAAAGATGAATATATAAGACAATGGGGGGGGGGATGACCGTTGCGGGCCAAGTGACGGCAAGTCAGCGAAATGTGCCAGGACTGACACTAACACATTTGATGCCTATTTTATTTTACGTGTTTAAAATGAACATGTCTACTTGATGCCTATTTTATTTTAGGTGTTTGAACTGAACACCGTCGATGGGTTGTGCCTTTGTTATTTCAATTCACTTTAACCATTTTACACGTAGTGGAAATTTTTTATGTCCAACAAAAGTTGAATTTTTATAATGCAACAGATTCTCTATCCGTTGTAACAGTTATCCTACCTATTCTGACATATAGTTTATCTGTTGTAATAAGTTGGTCATCTGTTGCATTATCTCGATGTTTTTATCTAAAATCCATCTGTTGCAACAGTGGAAAGACTTGTTTGTTAAATTTGAATAGATAACCTACCTGTTTCAACATATGTATAAATCTGTTTGATTATTCCAATAGATGTGTAGTCTGTTGCAACAGATAAAGTCCATCTGTTGCAACATATGTCTAAATCTGTTCTTTTTTTCCAATAGATGTGTCATTTGTTGCATTATCTTGATGTTTTTATCTAAAGTCCATCTGTTGCAACAGTGGAAAGACCTGTTTGATAAATTTCAATAGATCACCTAACTGTTGCAACATATGTCTAAATTTGTTCGAATTTTTCAATAGATGTGTCGTCTGTTGCAACAGATA
>NW_025876269.1:9281-13259 GCF_002878395.1 Capsicum annuum
CCACTGTTGCAACATATGTCTAAATTTGTTCGAATTTTTCAATAGATGTGTCGTCTGTTGCAACAGATACATTATCTGTTGCAATATTTGAATTTTCAATTAATAAGTTCAAATCTAAGGAATAAATAAAATTCATAGACAAAATAAAATAAATCGAAGCCTTCATAAATTAGCTGAAATAAGTCAACGAATAAATGAAATATAAAAAAATTATTATGGGTACAGATCTCAACAAATACATCAACAATAATTTAAGTATACTTCCAAGGATTGCTTTGACAGACTCAAGCTATAAAGATCTACTCAGCATGGACAAGTTGTTCTTCATCCGGTGCTATGGAATTCGGCTTAGCTCATCGTGGATCTTCATTATCCCTTGCGTACGATTTCTGCGCTTTCTATTCTCTGTATTTGTATAAAAAGAGTAGCATATTGCCAATGTTGTTCAGCAGTAGCTTCTTCTACATCCACCTGGATAGCCAAAATTGGTCAATGCTAATCACGGAGATACAATAAAATGAAAAAGAATAACTCATCTCTTCTAGTAAATCAAACAGGTCTTCCTCCCATTTTAAATTATCCCAAACATATTATATTTCTGTTGCAACAATGAATCAACTGTTGGGATAAATTTCTGCATGAGGAAGACCCTATGTGATAATTTCCAACAGATGAACCATCCGTTGCAACATATGAATCACTTGTTGCAGTAGATAGGTCATCTGTAGGTACAAATAAAAGCTGTACGAAGAGCTGTTTGATTTTCTAAAATAGACGAGACATATGTTGCACCAGATAAAGTATCTGGTGCAACAGGTTAGTCAACTGTTGCAGCAGATGTATATATCTGTTCGATAATTTTCAGCAGATGTGTCATCTGTTGAAATAGATATGTGTCTGTTTGTTTTGTCAGTTGGAAGACATAATATATTCACCTTTTTCAGCTCGTGCTGCTCTCCTTTGGACATTGTATGTTGCTCAGTGCAACACACAGACAGAAGAGTTGCAATTTTACTTTTTTGGATGCCTGATAATGCCCTGGAAATCACTCTCCTTCTCCTCTTAGTCCTAATCTCTAATGGAGCGAATGGAAATAAAATCCTCTTTGATCAAATGAGACCCCTCTTAGATGTCAATTTATTTACAGAAACAATTAATGCATTAATCGCTACATCATGTTTTGCCCTGCAGTCTTGACATTTGCATGCAGAACATTTGCTGGGAGAGGCAAAATCTGTATAACCAGTATGATCATACTCATAATGATTTGCTTTAAATAATTTAAGAGGAGCATCATTAGCACCAACAGCAGCACCACTACCACCACCAACAGCTCCATCAATAACAACAAGCCCACCCTCCAAAATTGTTTTTCTTGTAATGGTTGTTGCTCCAAACAATTTCATTTTTATTCTGTCGATGACCTTAGGGTCCGATAAAGTTTACACAGATCGTAAAGTAAAAAAAATTGCATCTTCAACTCTCGATTGGTCGGAACTAGCGATGGATGCACATTCTAACATAAATCATTACATATATTAGAATGATGATTAGATCATTCAAAAAAAATTAACTAAAAGAAAAAATTAATTATAATTATACTTACTGCATCTTTCGGGGAGGTGAAGAGATCAAGAAATTTTGCATTTTTATGAGTTTTGGCCGACAACCATCTCAAGATTCTTTGACAGGAAACTCCTTCCTGGTAGTTCACTTGTGGTCTCAAATTAGGAATGGCTTCAAATGCCCAAGCCTATAAAATAGCGCCAATAAATCAAAACCATTATTGAGCGAAAAAAATGAATGATATCATAATAGAAGAAAGAAACATTTACCATGAAAGCCCATGGGAAGCCATATAAGTTGACTGTCTTTGGCGTTAACGGAGTCAACAAATATTTGACAGTCACTTTGAAGCTTTCATACCCCTATGGATAGCTTTTAAATACCTTAAGATCCTCGGAGAGCTTTATTAAACCGAGGCTTATGATGTTGTTAATGTCTCTCGCCCAAAGAATATTATGTACAAACCAAACCAAGCACAATGACTGCTTGTGCTTCTTTGAAAGTCATTTACCTTTCAACGCTTCCATCAAATTTTTGTTTTTGAAGCTTGGACCAACAATGGACACCAGGTCATCACGATCACACGACTTGCCTTTGCCTTTTTTGGGTGTGCGGGGTGCTTTTTTGGGTTAGAATAGGTATAACTTGAGAAGGAGGTAACATTTTAGTCCAGTAACTATGGAAAACTCCTTCCAACCAAAACAAACAGGTATGCCACAGTAATTTATCCACACCCCATCCATCTTATTTTTGTTTTCATACATAAACCTACGCTTGAGAAGTTCATATACCATTTTCATTTGGAAACGAGCATTGTTGTCCTCTGGCAAATCAAGATATTTTCTAAAGCAGCTGTCCCTGAAATAAGCATCTAATTTTTGTTCTCAAAGTATTTTTTTGAAGGCATCGAAAGATTTTCCCATGGCTGACTTAACCATGAAATCACTCATTAAATCTGCAGCACCATCGTACTGTATTCTCACAGGATAACAACAAATGCTGAAGGCTTTGACCAGCTTTTCGGTAGAAGGGCTATTAGCATCTGCATCATCTCTTTTGAAATATTTCTGCTCCCCGTGTTCATCATATTCTGCTCCCGATTGAGATAACGCTTGTAAAGCAAGCTCATAGAGTGGTGGATGTAGCCTAGCTGCTTCACTTGTTCCTTTACTTGGACTTGATTCGGTTTCTGTTCTTTTGGGAACCATATTATCTAAAATTAACAGAAACATAAAATAATATATTATTGTTGATTAATGCATCATTAAAAAAGGATAACAGTAAATCAAACAAGCAAAACAGTAAAATAACAGTTGCAACAGATCGGTGATCTGTTGCACCAGATAGTATATCTGTTGCAGCATATAACCAAACTGTTGTAGCGAATGAGTAATCTGTTGCAACAATATAAAACATACCACTCATCTTTTAAGACAGATGAATGGTCTGTTCAACGGATCACACAACTGTTGTGACATCATCTGTTGCAACATATGAGTGATCTGTTAAAATAGTTAAATAATTTGTAGCAATGGCTGAGTAATCTGTTGCGACAATACAAAACATATCACTCATCTGTTGAAAAAGATAAATGGTCTGTGCAACAGGTTATATATCTGTTGCAACACATGAGTGATCTGTTGGAACAGTTATCAACGGTCAATATTGTTTAGATTTCTTCCAACATAGGATCGTCTATCGCGGCAGATGAATGATCAGTTGGAAAAATCAAGTCTTGGACTTTTTCTGTAGGAAGAGTTGGTAGGATTTTATCCAACAGGAGGTTCATCTGGTGCATCAGATCATTAATCTAATGGTTCTTCCATTGTACCAGATGGTTAATTAGTTACATCAAATTTTTTATCCGAAGCTTAATCTATTGCAACATATGGTAAAGCTGTTGCATCAGAATTGTAATCTGATGGTTCCTCTGGTGCATCATATGGTTGATCTATTGCATAATATGATGAATCTGTAGCATCAAATGGTTAATATATTGCACCAGATGGGTAATATGTCGAAGGAAATAGTAGCACGATTTTATTAAACAAAAAACAGCAATTTCACCATTTTTACCAAGAACAAGAACAAAACAAACCAAACCAAATTGTCCTTTTGTTTTTATAAACACAAACAATAAAAAACAAACTTCAAAAAAATGCAACAAACAACAAAATATCATAATTCACTTCGAAAAGAGAAGAGAAGAGAAGAAATACCAGAAATTAGGGTTTTATTCAGACTGCATTTCAAATTAGTGCAACAACTATTGAAATTGTTAACCAATACTATAAGAGAAGTTGGCTCAAGTTCCTCATTTTCTTCAAAACTAAAAAGGCCATAAATTTTTACCTGTGAAATAAGGAAAGGACCGATGAAGAATTCGAAGCTGTTGTGGCCGGAGAGCAAGGC
>NW_025876270.1:0-1249 GCF_002878395.1 Capsicum annuum
TTAAATCATCTCACACAACTTCACATTAAATCGATAAGGATAAAAAACATTAGTACAAAAAGGAATAATATTTGAACCAACAACACATGCGCCTTTTGATTTTTGAACTAAATCTATAACTGACAACAATCTTATTTCAAACATATCAATTAATCCGAGAGATCAAGTGAGAAAATACAATAGGAATTGAAGCTAACATTTAGTTAAAGAGTTGCATTCACAACTAACTAGATAGATATAATAGCATTCATTACGTTAAACCAGCAAATGAAAACCCCATCTAAGCATATCAATTAAAAGACGGTGAAAGAAACTCTTATCAATCATCCACGTAAATCAATTGATGACAAAATAAAATAAACCCAGCTTGAGAAAGCATGCTTCATGATAATTTTGAAACTTATACAATATAATAATCTCAACGGGAATGATATCAAGGTGTAAAACAATTTATCTTGATGATTCTAACTTATAAGAACGTAAGCAATAACATAGTATATACTTGTATAAGGAATAAATAACAAAACTGTCGTGTCAAATCTCTTTTGCAATAAAAATTTTTAGCCAAAGTATATGACAGAAGTTGTTTGGAATCAATGGACAAAGACTGAAATTTTGGAATTAAACTTTCCCCTCTTCCTTGTAAACTCTCCCGAAATCTCATTCTTTGTTACTCTCGTATTGTGTTATCGATATATGGCCTAAAAAAAAGAACTTTCACATAAGTTTTTCGTGAATGCATGCATGCATACGATACTTGAATCTTAAGTCACTATTTCGTCATTAGATAATTAGGATGCTAAATATGGTTTTGGAACAATCCACCTATTTATCATGCTAATTCTATATAATCCATGAACCACTATTTACATTGTTTATACCCTAGTTTCATGCAATTCATTCCACTACTTATGTACTGCTACTCAAATTCGTTTAAAGTGAATAGGGTAGAGAGGGAAGAATGACACTAAATCATAAAGCAAATTAAGGAACCATCTAAACACTGTAGAAACCAGGCCATGAATATAATAATATCACATTCGAAGTTTTAGATTCCAAAGAATTAAAATAAGGATTGACATTCGAATCTTCAAACTTACATGAAACCTGAGAGTATAGAACCCGAATAGAACACGAACCACTATGGTGTAAATAAATAAATGCTAGGATGCCTTTTTCGGAAACTCGAATAGGAACTAAAGTCGAACTCCAACCTATGAACCCTTTGGAAAACACTCCCTCTTTTTTT
>NW_025876271.1:0-1876 GCF_002878395.1 Capsicum annuum
CTGAAAACACTTAGTGTTTACACCCATAGAGGGACATGATGTAGACATGTAATTTTGTGCCTCCCTAAATTTTTTATTTATTTTTTAATTTTTTTTACCCTGTCTTACCACGTGCCTTTACCCATGTGATAATTTTCACTCAATAACATATTTCTAATAACTTTGTCACCTCACCCAAACAAATTAACCACCCACCCAATCAAAATTAACCATCTCACACCCCTTATCCCTACCCCTCACTATCCTACCCAACCCCCTTATCCCTCACGTTTCTTTACTCATGAGGGAATTACATACCAAAAACAAGATTCTCACAATTCACACCCATATATATGGACTAACCTATACAATTACACATATACGCACACCACAGATTCTTCCATTTTAGACCAATATACATAGATCACACACACATCCATCGATATATGCATACACACACAAACCTCACAAGAAATATTCACAGAGCATACTCATTCACACACAAATAAACATAACCACGCCTCACTGGAATACCCATATACACACACTAGTGAATGGGAGAGGTAGGAGCTGATCGAGAGAATAGGAAGAAGGAGATTGAAGGAAAAATAGTGAATTAAGAGAGATTAAGCAAGAAAGAGAGGGAGAACAAAAGAGAGAAAATAGAGAGGAAAAACAATTGAGGGGAGAGAGTAGACGGTGAATCGAACTCTTTTCGGCAAGTTTTCATCGAAAGACGTTACAGCTACAAAATTTCATTCTCCCCCAATTTCTGTCATTGCCAGAGCTCGTCGGACCTATAGCAAAGCAACAAGAATAAATCAGCCCCTATTTTCTACTCAAAATCACTGAGATAACACCGGGAATCCATCAAAAATACCAAACCAGTGACCAAAATCAGTGAAGGCAGTGCACATGCCTCTTGCGGCACTATGAGCTGGGCTTGGGTTAATGACAGATACTGAATCTCACTGGAAAAATTAAATTAGGCTTGATTTGGTCGTTGGTATTTGATTCATAAAGCTGGGTTTGTTCGATTGAGGTTTGATTTGAGGTTTTCAGATCCGGTTCTACTTTCTAATCGCGTAATTTGGTATATAAAAGCTCATTTGAGGTCCAATTCTCACATCTTAGTACGAGAAAGACAACGGAAGGTAAAAAACACACACCAAATCAATCCCCAGGATCCGAGGACCAAATGGGAACCTTTCACGGATTCACTGTCTAGAATAAGAAAGAAGAGGATACAAGGTGTTAATAGACCAAAACATCCAACCAACAACAAGTTTAGAAACATAAGATAAAGCTCCACAATATTACATTAGCAATAAGAATAAACGGGTTACATTAACAACACAAGAAGTCGAAACTAAAACAAGAAAGAAGATAGATAGTTAGACAAGTGTTGATATAGTCTTAACAACCCAAGAGCATATTCCACTCTTGGACCTTTAAAACTTCACACAAAAAAAGCCTAACTCTTATAATTGATACAAGAGAGGCGTCCACCACCCAAGAACCAATGTATCAAGAAAAATGCAATACACAAGAGAATCCACCCTCATGCTATGCCCTAGTTTTGGTTGTGGATTCTCTCTCTCTAAGAGGAGTGTTCTTTCTTCAACATTCATAAAAACTACCAACTAAATCCCTACAATTTTCAATTTATATTACATTACAAAATAAAAGACAAAAGAATAAAAGACCCTTTAATGAAAAGGGCTCCAAAAAATAGTCCAAGGAGTGTGCTTGGGACGGTTTTGGGCCTCTTTCACAATTAGACTTATGCACTCTTTAGGTGGTCTTCAAAATACTCAAAAAGTGTCCATGATTGTGATCGTACTCGTATCATCCTCTCCATCTTGAGAGTAATTTGACCACGAATTCATGGCTTCAC
>NW_025876272.1:0-1886 GCF_002878395.1 Capsicum annuum
ATAAGGAACAAAAATATATTTATAAAAAAAAATTATCATGTATAATTCAATTACAAAGGTCTAAATAAAAATATTATTAAAATAATAAATGCGGACAAAATAAAAAAATATATAAGAAAAAAACAATATGCATGTGTAACCATTTTATTGCACTATAAAAATAAGGACAAAACTTATAAATATAAGGAAAAAATCATATGCATGTGTAATCATTTTATTTGCTACTATATATAAGTAAAGATTGGGTGACTAAAATTACTGAAGTACTTTTAATAGTCACCTCAACCTTCATTTATATATAGTAGTAAAGTAAAGTACTAATAACAATAATAATAATAATAATAATAATAGAGAAAAGACATTAAATTCCTCCTCAACTTGTTAGCAAAATTTATTTTAGACCCTAAACTAATCTAGTAATTATTTACCCCCTTTATGAATTTTAAAGTGTATTATTTTGCCCCCTTAACGGCTGACGTGGCAAAAAAAATAGAAGCGTGTTTACTGAAAAAAAAGTATAAAATTTTTTTAATGGGGCCCACTTTAATATTTTTAACCATTATTTTTTTTCCTTCTTCCTCACACCCCACCACCCCTTTACTTCCTCTATTTTTTTTTTCTTTTTTCACTCGTATTCACCAAAAATGTTCAATCAAATACACAATCATAGGAAGAATAAAATACACAAATTATACAACAAAGAATCAAGAATCAGCAAATTAATTTTATTTCACACATCAAAATCGAATTTACTGAAATTACTATCAAAAGTTTACAATATTTGCATGAATTTGTTCACAAGGAGCTTCTATACCACAGTGTGCAAATGAAACAAATATTGTAATTCCGTTGTCGGGACCAATTAGATGAAACGACGATCGAAAAGTTAGGCACAAAGCATTCAAAGCTCCATTAACGTAATCACTATTTTTAATCAAATGAACAAATTGACCAAATATACAAGGATTATCCAAAAAATCACCCAGCCTTGCTTTATGAAAAACCCCATTAACAATAAGTATTTACAAATCTAAGAGTAAATTTATCCCCCAAAAAATTGCTACAATCTTCAAATCAAATCTCCAATCTTAGGCCATCAACAAGGGAGTGAACTACTGAAGGAGGTGGTGGGTTGAAATTTTGCTTAGCGGAAATATTCACTGGCCGGCGATGGCAGTGGCGGTGAGCTGTTTCGCTGGTGTGTTGATCTTGGTAGACTCCGATTTTGAGAGAAAAAGTGAGAAGGATGGTACAAGAAAAGAGAGGAGGAGCATTGGCGGTGGTGGTTGGAAGCGTGGAGCTTTGCCGGCCATCGCCTCCGGCGAAGCAATGGAGGAAAAGTGAAGAAGAGAGAAAGGGAAGAACACGTTGAATTTTTAACAAATTATATATATATATATGTATTATTTAAAAAATAATTTACTTACGTGGCATTGACGTGGATCCGATGTGGCTACGACATGGCTCCAATGTGGCGCGAGCGTGATGCACTCTCCATAGTGAGAGTGGTATAATTTTTTTAGGGTGGTTAAAAATTCATATAAAAATTGTTTAAAGGGGTAAATAATTAAAAGTGAAGTTTAATGGTTAAAGTGAATTTTCGTTGCAACTTTAGGGGGGAAAACATGTCTTTTCCTATAATAATAATATAATAATAATAGTAAAAAAAAAAGTAATAATAATAATAATAATAATAATATTGATATAATAATAGTAGTAGTAACAGCAGCAATAATAATAATAATAATAATAATAATAATAATAATAATATATAATTACTTATAAATGAAAGATTGGTGTACTATACAAAAAGAAAACAAATAAATATAAGAAAAAAGCAATATGCATGTGTAATTATTTTATTGCATAGTAAAAATGAGGATAAA
>NW_025876273.1:0-1061 GCF_002878395.1 Capsicum annuum
CTTTTCACTAAGGGATCTGGTGATTCTCTTGTCATATTGGTTGTTTATGTTGATGATATTTTTTTAACTGGCACTGATCTCAAAGAAATTGATGATCTCAAATTATTCCTACATGATCAATTTAAGATCAGGGATTTGGGTTTACTGCATTATTTTCTGGGCATTGAGGTTTTGTACTCTGATTCTGGTGTTCTTCTACATCAGACTAAATTTGTTCATGATTTACTTGCTGATTATCATTGTGATGTATCTTCTCCTGCGGTTTGTCCTCAGGAACTCCATCGTAAATTGACTGTTGATATTGGTGACCCTTTGGCTCAGCCTGAGGTTTATCGTAGCCTGGTTGGCAAGTTGAATTTCTTGACTCATACTCGGCCTGATCTATCTTTTGTTGTCCAACATTTGAGTCAGTATTTGCATCGCCCTTGTGTGCCTCACATGCAGGCTGCCTTACATCTTTTGCGTTACCTGAAAGGTTCCCTTGGGCTTGGCTTATTCTTTAATAACTATGTGGACTTCTCTTTATAAGTTTTTTGTGACAGTGATTGGGCCTCTTGCCCGGATAGTCGTTGCTCCATCACTGGGTTTTCATTTTACTTGGAGGCAATTTAATCACCTAGAAGTCCAAAAAACAGCCCGTGGTGTCCCTTTCATCTTCTGAATCTGAGTATCGCTCGTTGAGTAAAGCTGTGAGTGAACTAACTTGGCTTTCCCGCTTTCTTTATGACTTTGGGATGCACTCTTCTCTACCAGTTCCAGTGTTTTGTGACAGTAGGTCCGCTATTCATATCGCCAAGAATCCTGTCTTCCATTAGTACACTAAGCACATCGAGTTGGATTGCCACTTTATCTGGGCTAAACTTGCTGCTGGCTTGATCACTTTAAATCACACTCTGAGTGCTTCTCAAATGGCTGACATCTTCATGAAGCCTCTACCTGGTGCAGCTCATCACCTTCATCTTCACAAGTTGGGAGTTCTCTCACCTTCCAACTTGAGGGGGGGAGGGGTGTTGGGCTACATGATAAGTCCATAGACATTAGTGGAGTGGGCTAGTCCATTT
>NW_025876274.1:0-1343 GCF_002878395.1 Capsicum annuum
CCTTTAAACAATTTTGTCAACACCCAAAACTTATTTAGTGAAAGCTACGAACTCTAATTAGTCCTAGAAAATCCGCTATTAGAAGGGTAAAGAAAAACAACATGTATCAAAAGATAAAATAAAAATACCAATGGCAGATCAAGATAACTAGAGAGAGTAACACATGAGAAGACTGTTTAGAACTTATTTCGACGAGTATCACTTTCCTAAGCCGAGCAAAATGTATTCACCATGATTGTCAAACTAACAAGTAACACCAATCAAAAAGAGAGGCGACTAGACAAGTTAAAGACAGAATTTTAACAAATATAAAAAATTTAGACAGAACACATTGCTAAACAGATATCAACTAAAGCGCAGAAGAAATTTTATAATCGACGGTCAACAGAGAACACGTGGTTAACATCCTTTGTTCAAAGAGGATAACCCAACGTGAGCGAACTAGAACTGCTCAACTACTAGTTGTAGATTCAGCTAATAGAACAACCGCTAAAAGAAACAAAACAACAGCAGCATCACCCTCAGATGTCTTAAACTAATTAATCAAATTTACACAATGGCAGCATCACACTTGACCAATTAATCAAATCTCTTCAACCGTAGCACCAAACTTAACAAAATCAAATTTCCATAGCATGACAACACAGAAAAAGGATGGAAAGAAAACAATAAAGAAGGTAAGGTCTTCTACGATGCACAAAACAACAATCAAAATTACTACCTGCTGCTATTACCATGATGCCGACAATGAACTCGTTCAAAAAATTGAACTGAAGACCATCATGCGTTCATTGTTACTACATTACAAAACTACTTCTATGGCATTCATAGCCCTCTACAGCCAAGCAAGTCCCAGCCTCATTCATGATTAATACCACACAGATAAATGATTATACAGAGAAAAAGGGATAAAGCAAAAAATAATGAAATTAAAAGGATGAGAATGTGTTTACCTCTTTCGGGGCAGCAAAACGGGACTCGAGCTTCGTTTGGAATTCGTGACCACCAGAAAATTAATTTTTCAAGAATCTTGATCAATAGACAGCTAAAAGTTTTACTAAAAAATGAAAATTTTCATTGAGTTTTGCTCAAAGATTTTTTTTTCTCCTTTTTTTTCTAACCCCCTCTTTTCTTTCATCAGTAGGATGCTTATATAGAAGACGAATGAGGGGTACTTTGGGGTTTTTTCAAATAGGAATTTGAAATTCAAAAATGTGGACAACGTTTTTCTAACCGTTTGTACCAATTTCATTGTTTTATTTTTTCAAAATTGGTTTTAACCAATAGGGGTGAGAGAAAGAGAAATCCCCTCAAGACCAATGAAATGGATGCACCTTTGTACG
>NW_025876275.1:0-3912 GCF_002878395.1 Capsicum annuum
TTTATCTACTATCCCTAATTTAAGGGATGTGTTTGAAAAAAGTTAGATTTGATATTCTATTTTATTATTATTATTATTTTTAATACCCAATATACATACACATAATAAATACACAATATACATACATACACGACATTACATCATATTTTTATAATATTTTTAAATTAATTACATTTTTTTCAATATTTTCAACATTCTTTATATTTTTCATAATTATAAATTAATGTCTGTATTTTTACGATTTACAAACACCGAGTCAAATTAATTATTTTTACACAGTATAATACAAAATAAAAAAAAAAAGAGGAGACAAAGCAGCACAAAAAAAGGGACCCACATTTTTTCCCAAGAGATAACAATATATACACCACACAATTACATACACTAACACACCACACATATACACACACTAAAAATCAGATGATTGCTCACTTTTCTCTCCCAAAACACGCACAAAAATAGTACACACACAAACATGCACTACACGCACAAACATACGTACAAATCTCATCTCTCTCTAAAAAATACATCAGATTCTCTCATCTCTCACACTACTGCTGACCGCCGAAGCTCCGGCCACCACCACCGCACGACTTCCCCTTCTTTCTCCTCTACACTGCCGCTGTTCGCCGGAAGTGATGACCGGCGAAGCTCCAATGCAAATCAACCACCATCGAAGCTCCGGTGGGTTTCAAACAACACCACCGCCTTTTTTCCTTCCCCTTTTCCTTTTTCTGGCCGGACCTCGCCGGATTTGGCCACCGGAGGGCGAGCTTCGAGCTCCAGCCACACGCTGCCCTGCTCTCCTTTTCCCCACGCCTCATCGGAATTAGTCACCGGAGGGCGAGCCTTTAGTTGAAACGAACCTGCATTGCCCTTTCCTCCATTGTTATCGTCAGATCTGGCCGGATTTGGTGTTACCGTTAATGTGTTGCTCCGGCAATACTCGATGTGGAAGTAACCTTTCCAATCACCTTTACAATTATTTGATATTTTTTTATGGGTTTGAATTTTGCAAGGAAAAAACCATCGTTTTCACCTCAAGCTATACCCGAAAAGTCTAAGTCATACTTAAACTATACTAGTGACCTATTACACACCTAAACTATAACAAAATGATACTTTTTACCCCCTAGATCTGACGTGAAAAAAATATAATTATTTAAATTAAATATAGCGCGTCTGGTAATAAAATTAACGCAAAAAAAAAATATAAAAAACTCCTCCCCCACCCCCAAACCAACTTCTTCTTCATCACCCCCACCCCCCAACCCCAATCCACCAAAATGATCTTAATTTCACTAATTTTGAAATCTCAAAACAAAATTCAAATCACTAATTTCGAACTAAGCTTAAACGGGCTCGCCAAAATTCAAATTGAATTTATTGTTTTCACTTCGACGGCATTCCGGCGAACTCAAACAGTGACAAATATCGATGGATGGGTCGGAGTTTCTGTAGCAAGAAATGTGGTGCAATTTTTTAATTTCATCACTACTACTATTACCTCCATATCCACTAATCTCAAAGATGAAGCACCAAATTAACCCCACATAATTTCACATAAATCGTTTGAATCTTTGGATCCGACCTACCAAAGTCAGCAGCCGCCCTCAACTTTTTTTTCTCCTTTCTTTTCTCCCATTTCAACTTTCCTTTTCAACCTTCCCTTGAAGAAATGGAGCTTCCCTTTGGGAAACACTCCACTTCACCCCAAAGAACCTCAAAAATATACCTGCCTTTAGTTTTAACACTTAGGGATCGTTTGGTAGAGTGTATTGACAAAAATAATACATGTATTAATTAATGTGTATTATGAATACCTTGTTTGGTATAATTTTTAGTCAATGTATAACTAATTCAAGCATTATTTATACACTCTATTATGTATTAAGGTGTGTAGTACTAATACCACCCATTTTCTATGTATTAGTAATGCAAATTCTTTAATACATGCATTAACTTATTAAATGGCCTTAATACCCCTCAATTTTCCTCTCAAAATATTTCACCATTCATTTTCCCGCCATTTTAATTTACAATAGTGAATCTTTTAAAAACATTTCACAAATTTTTTTCCACCATTTTAATCCACAACAATGAATAATTGATTTAAATAATTGTAACATATTTTTCCTTTGCTTCGAGGGTTTTTAAAAAGATTTTAAAAAAAATTGAGACTATTTCTTAATTTTACGTCTTATAATTTATTTTTATTTTGACTATGTTAATCCGTTGGCATAATATTTCATGCGCAAAGACGAAGGTCTTGCAATTAATCCGAAACCTCTATATACTAGTTCAACAATACTAATTATATTTGAGATGACAAAAAATTTTGTTGCGAAAAAGTGTACAAAATCAAAGAAAGGTATTTTTGTAAACAAACATTTTTTCTATAGAAATTATGTAAGATGTATTATTTATTATACATCAAACCAAACAATGTATAAGAAATAATGCATGCATAACTAATACACGCATAAGTAATACAAGCATTACTAATGCAAGCATTACTAATACACTATATTTTGCATTGATCTTATACCCTCTACCAAACGACCCGTTATTGTATTGGGTATTATCCCTTTTTATCAGCCAACCCAAGAATAAGGGTGTTGGTATCACCATCACTATCCGTTCTTTCTCATCTTTGCCAACAAACATCATCAACACAAAATTCAGCAATCCAATTCCAAGCAAAACTAACAAAATCCAGATGAATTTTTCTTAATTACCCAACAATTTGATTACAATTCCAATCAAAAATCACAAAATTCATATTGGTTTTCCTTAATTACTCAATAAATTGATCAACTAAAAGCAAAAATCTCAAAATCAAGAATTTGATTACAATTTCAATCAAAATCACAAAGCTCACATGAGAAAATCCAAAAATAAACGTTAAATGTACGGAAAAATAATAATTCAAGCCCTAATAAAGGCGAATTGGGGAAAAATTAAAGTGATTTTATGTAAAGATACACATTACATAAACAAAAATTAGAGAAATAAATTGGATGTTGATGAGTAAATAATGAAGAAGAAAGCGAATAATGGCAGATGACAAAAATAAAAATAATAAGGGGGTTTTGATTTTTTTTATTATTTTTTTCTTATTACGCTGACGTGGCAGGCGCCTGTGATACACCGCACCACATGCAAGTGGTATAATATTTTATAGGGTGTAGAAAATAACACTTTTTTATATTTAGGTGTGTAATAGGTCACTAGTATTGTTTAGGTGTGACCTAGACTTTTCGGGTATAGTTTGGGGTGGAAGAGATGTCTTTTTCCAATTTTGCAACGAGATTTTTATCTTGATTTAATTTTGTTTAATTTTGCTAACTGTCTATTGCTGCTCGGACTGTTGTTTTACATTATTTTGTTAATTTCAGTTGATTTGCTATTGTCTTGCACTTTTTGAGACTGCTTTCGAATATATTTTTTTCCTTTTCATTTTTATTACACTGATAACAAACAAATTATTACTACTACTATTAATAAGAGTGAAAAAGCAGGCAGTTCTTCGTCAATATTTTTTTCCTTTTCATTTTTATTACACTGATAGCGAACAAATTATTACTACTACTATTAATAAGAGTGAAGAAGCAGGCAGTTCTTCGTCAACATGCCTGCTTCTTCACCTGCTTCAGCTGCTCCGTAATTTTACTAAATTATCTCTAATTAATTATTTTAAGTCATTTATATATAAGAAAATTAATAATACTTAATTAAAAAAAGATAAAATAGACATTTATGACATGTCTGTTTCAGCTGCTTCAATCATAGTTTTATTATATCACCTCAAATTAATTATTATAAGTCATCTAGATATTAAAAAATTAATAATATTTAATAAATAATAAAATAGATATAAATGATAAATCAATTGTTGATGTTTTAAATTAA
>NW_025876276.1:0-1607 GCF_002878395.1 Capsicum annuum
TTTTAAAATTTACTGTATTTAAATTTTTAAAAATATTTGTAATGTTTCTTTTTATTTCACTCGCCCCAAAAACATGTGGCGAAGCGAATAAAGTGTGATCTTGGATTTTAAAAAAAATTACTATTTTTTAATTTTTTAAAATATCTTTAATGTTTCTCTTTGTTTCACTTGCCCTAAAAACGCGTGCAAACTGGCCTTTTTCACCTGAGCAATTTAATGCCACATAAGCATTAAAAGATTTTTAAATATTGTGTTTTGATGAGTTGAGAAGTTTAGATGACAAAAGTGCAAGTAGAGGTGTTTACTTTACAAACTCAAATAAGTACAAGAGCCCACTAGATCATTTCGCCTAAATTAAAATAGGGGAATAATTAACTAGACAATAGTTAGTTTACTTGAATGTGCAGACACTATTAGAAAACTTCTTATTACTTGGGGATTTTACCTAGGGAATAATATTGCAGGAAATACACGCGGATTTACCAACGAAATTATTAAATTCATCAATATTAATATATATTACCTGTAACCTATATATTTGCAACAAATTCCGCAGGTAAATATGCCGTCATATTGCGCAAATTTTGTACTTGGACATTACCTGGGGAAATATATAGGCGGGTATTTTATCTCTAGGTAAATCCACAAGTATATAGACAAATATATATATTTTGTAAATCCGTAGAAAAATCCCCAGGTAATTTATCCTACGGATTTACTTAGAGATATTTTGGTGGAAATTTATGTAATTGATTTTATTACCTGGAAAATTATTTAGGGATTTTGTGCTACGAATTTTGCTGGGGATATTCTTGGGGATTTACCTACAAAATTATTACTTGCGACATTACCTGGGAAATATATCGGCGGGTATTTTATATCTAGCTAAATCCGCAGGTATATGAACAAATATATATATTTTTTAAATCCATAGAAAAATTCTCAGGTAATTTATCCTACGGATTTACTTAGAGATATTTTGGTGGAAATTTATGTAATGAATTTTATTACCTGGAAAATTATTTGGGGATTTTGTGCTGCAAATTTTGTTAGGTATTTATTCTTGGGGATTTATCTGCAAAATTATTACTTGTGACATTACCTGGGGAAATGTATCAGCTGGTATTTTATCTCTAGGTAAATCTGCAGGTATATGAACAAATATATATATATATATATTTTTTAAATCCATAGAAAAATCCCCAGGTAATTTATCCTACGAATTTACTTAGAGATATTTTGGTGGAAATTTATGTAATGGATTTTATTACCTAAGAAATTATTTGAGGATTTTGTGCTGTGAATTTGAATTTTGCTGGGGATTTATTCTTGGGGATTGACCTGTGAAATTATTACTTGCGACATTACCTGGGGAAATGAATCGGTGAGTATTTTATCTCTAGGTAAATCCGCACGTATATGGATAAATATATATATATATATATATATATATATATATATTTTAAATCCATAGGAAAATTCTTAAGTAATTTATCCTACGGATTTACGTAGAGATATTTTGGTAGAAATTTATGTAATGAATATTATTACCTAAAAAATTATTTGGGGATTTTGTGTTGGGAATTTTGCTGGGAATTTATTCTTGG
>NW_025876277.1:0-2538 GCF_002878395.1 Capsicum annuum
AGAAATATGATTAAGAAATATTAATATCACTAGATTTTTTATTAAAAGTTAAAAGAAGAAAACAAATATAATTTAGAAAATTTTCTTTTCCTAAAATAAATAAATAAATGAATAAACAACAAAAATAAAAACTTATTTAAAAATGTGACTCTATTTTTGTAGTTTTTCAAAAATTTTAAAACAAATTTAATAAAAATAAGATAATTTAAAATATCTAATTTCGACCCTAAAAAAAAAAGTTGAACACTAAAATGGCGAAAAAAATACTTAGGTTTTTTCAAAAATTAGGTGTTTACAGAATGCCCCTCTTTGTTTGGAAATATGGAGAGTTTTCACGTAAAGAAGTAAACATGACTAATTTTTTGCCCAACCATTTATTCAAAAATAGAAAAAATAAATATTGGGAAAGAGGTGTGACTAAGCCCTTGCTTTGAGCAGCCTACATATCTCAAGTTATAAGAGAATCAGGTCACATGTAGTCCAAATGGGTGTAATAATGAATGGATGAGTTTAAGAGTCGAGTTGAGGTCCCGTCGAGTTTTAGGTCCGTGACTCCTTTTATTACATCAAAAAAATGAAACTAGAAATGAAAGATACAAGATCCTAGCTATTCTAATTGTCTTGATTCTCTTGCTTAAGATCTTCGTCTTGGATTCAGTTATCGCCTCACCTTCTTTGGTGGGTACCTTGATCTCAAAATTTGATCTTGAAGTTAGGATTTGAGACTTGACCTTGAAACTTGGATTGAGTCATTGACACTCTATCAAAGTACGGTTCATAGAGTACTTTTGAATGCTTGTTCTCCTAATTAGAAGCTAAAAAGATGTCTCTTGAGATGTTTGACCACTACGGATACAAAGCTGACTCTAACTATCTTCAAACTGATCATTCTTCTATATTCTAACCGGAGATGAAATTCCATTCTCAACATCAAATTCATGCTTTGTAGAAAAACCCGTAAGCCATCAAAGAAAACAAAACAGTACGAATAAAATTTCTGCCCCAGTTTTGCACTAGGAAAATTTTGTGATTTATTAGAAAAATTATAAATAAATAAATGAAAATGATAGAAATCTAGGCTAGGTACGCAATAAAATAAGAACTCTATTCTCAATAATGCAACCAAAGGAAGTTATGCCTTATGAATGCATGAAAAAGAGTTAGCATATTTGCTTCTTAAAATGCAACTAGGGATTGTCATACCCTATGAAGACATAAAGAAGAAAAATAGGAAGTTTTATTTCCTAAAATATCAACTAGGGGATGGCGCCCTATAAAGACAAAATAAAATGTCAACTAGGGGATGGCGCCCTATGAAGACGAATAAGAAAAATTAGGAAATGGTGTTTCCTAAGATGTCAACTAGGGGATGACTCCCTATAAAGATAAATAAGATGTCAAATAGGGAATGACGCCCTATGAAGATAAAATGAGATGTCAACTAGGGGATGACGCCCTATGAAGACGAATAAGATGTCAACTAGGGGATGACGCCCTAGGGGATGACGCCCTATGAAGATGAAATACGATGTCCACTAAGGGATGCCGCTCTATGAAGACAAATGAGATGTCAACCAGGGGATGGCGCCCTATGAAGAAGAATAAGATGTCAAATAGGGGATGACGCCCTATGAAGACGAGATAAGATGTCAAATAGGGGATGGCGCCCTATAAAGATGAGATAAGATGTCAAATAGGGAATGACGCCCTATGAAGATAAAATGAGATGTCAACTAGGGGATGACGCCCTATGAAGACGAATAAGATGTCAACTAGGGGATGACGCCCTATGAAGATGAAATACGATGTCCACTAAGGGATGCCGCTCTATGAAGACAAATGAGATGTCAACCAGGGGATGGCGCCCTATGAAGAAGAATAAGATGTCAAATAGGGGATGACGCCCTATGAAGAAGAATAAGATGTCAAATAGGGGATGAAGCCCTATGAAGACGAGATAAGATGTCAACTAGGGGATGACGCCCTATAAAGATGAGATAAGATGTCAACTAGGGACGGTGCCCTATGAAGACGAATAAGATGTCAACTAGGGGATGGCGGCCTATGAAGACGAATAAGATGTCAACTAGGGGATGGCGCCCTATGAAAACTAATAAGATGTCAATTAGGGGATGACGCCCTATGAAGACGAGATAAGATGTCAACTAGGTGATGACGCCCTATGAAGACTAGATAAGATGTCAACTAGGGGATGATGTCCTATGAAGACGAATAAGATGTCAACTAGGGGATGGAGCCCTATGAAGACCAATAAGATGTCAACTAGGGGATGACATCCTATGAAGACGAAAGGACATGTCAACTAGGGGATTTTTTTTTCTTGTTATTATTATTATTATTATTATTTTGAATATATATGTATATATATATATATATATATGTATATGCCCCAGTTTTGAATATGAGGGGTTTTATTAGTATTATATAATATTGATGCAACCTTAGAATTATAAGAGTATAACGAAAGGAGAAAATCTAAAGAAACTTTCACTATGGTTGTACTCGTTTTTCCCAACA
>NW_025876278.1:0-1542 GCF_002878395.1 Capsicum annuum
TCCATCACAGCGTCTTCAGATAAGGCACGTTCGTTCATACATTTTAAACAACTCTATCAGCTTTCTCATGCTCTTATCAGTGTATGATAGCTGAGATAGGCAATTGGATATGTACTCCTATAGCCTAATATCCGCATAAAAGAGCATCTTAACATGTAGAAGTTTCTCTAGTGATAATTCAAATAGCAAATCAGAAACTCACTAAAATCTATTCATTCAAAGGTCGCCGAATTATAATTTTTCTCTTAAATTTTTGCAAAGGTACTCCTAGAAATACTGTAAACATGCTTTCCATAATAGCATAAAAGCTGAGTATGAAAGCAAATATCAGATGAAGCATCCACAAAGCCGTGGTACCAAATAGTACTGAAAGACCGACAACTTCTAAAACAATCTCAAATAAGTATATCAGAACCTTTGAAACGTACAAAACCACAACTCAAAGTTGACAACCACCACATCTCTGAAATGTAAATCAGACAGGATTAACTAGAGAAAGAACTATAAAATCTGACAGTAAACTGCACGACTTGGCTAGCAATAGCAAGTGGAGCAAGCTGGTATCGTGATTTATCTACAAAACCATGAATCCTCACAGAAAGTTGTGGTAAACCTCAAGGGGAGAATAACTTCTAGATCTTAGCATAGTGTAAACTTAGGGAACAGATATCGTTACAAACTAAAAGTACCCAATATATTTTCTCTTGTAGCTTCTTCTGATAGTTGATCATATTACACAAATTCTTCATGGAAATAAATCAAAACAATTTTCAAATTTCATACCAGTAACTCCACAAAATCTTTTACAAAGCTTCTCGACAAGAGCTTCCATTTGCTTGTCCTAAAAATACAAACATTCCAATCAATTCTCTACAGAAGAGCCCAAAGAAGCAAGTCAAAATCATGGCACCTTCTCAATTGAAGCAATTAAAAGTTGCATGATGTTTCAGAATGATTCTTCGTTCGAGTTCTGGCTAGATAACTTGCCAAGAATATCTGGAAGTCGGTTATAAATTGGATTGCTCCCTGTAAACATTAAGTTCAAAGAGAAAAAAACAAGTATTATTTGATGTGTGTGTACAGTCAAAAACATGCAACAACAGACGAAAGAAGCTCAACAGTAGAAAGATTAGAAAGAGATAAGATAAATTGACTTCTTTATTACCAACTTATGAAAGAAAAGTTTGGTAGATATGTTACCTTTCTTTGACAACTCATGAAAGAAAAGTTTGGCAAGATTTGAAATTCTTTCATCTGCATCTTCCAGGCAGATGGCCAATTCATTTATATAACCTTTCACCTAGAAATGATTCACACAAATCAAGATGCTAAAAATCTACCACAAGAAACCTACATACGAGTGTATGATAATCCAGCCAAACCTTCATCATGTCATTCAGTATCAGATGAGAAAGAGATAGAGATAGAGCGGTTGCTTACAACAGTCACTCGGCTTAGAACAGGACTAACTAAACTACAACAACAATATTCCCATTGTAATCCCATATACATACATTACCCCTACTTAGAGATAGAGAGGTT
>NW_025876279.1:0-1422 GCF_002878395.1 Capsicum annuum
GGGTATTGGGCCCATTAAAAACCTGCCCTATGTCTATTTGACCCCGAGTCAATCATAGACGAACCATGCTTATGTGTTGAAGAAATATATGCTTGTCTAAATTCAATCCATTATCCTTTGGGTCGGGGAAAGGCTTATTTTGTCTTCTTTTATGTAGATATGACTCAATTGCATTCTCGTGAAAAGTTCAAGATGATCACCAAACCCGACGATTACCTGAAACTGTGGTGGGATTACATGGGTACAGAAGAGAGAAAGATTGTTAAAACACATATTGGGCATCTTCCTTCTTTGATCGAGATGGATGTTTGGCCCGAAATGATCCATGTAATAATAACTTTTTGGGATGATCAGAACATGGTATTTCGCTTCAGGGATGTTGAATTGACCCCCACCATTGAAGAGGTATTGATTTGCTACGAGAGTACGGAAATGTGTTTTAAGAGAAAGGAGACACCGGATAAGAATATTTTAGTCCCGGATGTGTGGGATCGTCAAAAGATCAAGGAAGCATTTTTAACTGATGACGACACCTGGCTAGGAGAACAAGATGGAGAAAATATCACTTTTCGTGAGTTGTACCGTCGGTTCGGAAGATTCAACTCTTTTCACAAATTTGGGCATAAATTGGAGTCGGAAGGAAAATGGAAGGAAACGAGGGCTTTTGTATTCGTGGTAGGCCTACTTGGAACCATAGTGTTCCTGCAGGGGGAAAATGGTATAATTAATCTGAGGGTTGTCACAGTGACCCATGCACTCTTCTTTGGAATGGAATACAACTCTAAAAAAGTATTCCACAACTTAGCCCCCATGATTGTCGCTAACACATATCGCGCTTTGGGAAGATATCAAGTCGAGAATCATTTATTTCAAGGCTATAACCTTATATTACAATGGTGGATAATGATGCATCTGGTGAAAAATCCTAAAACGGTACAACCTAATCACAAAACAAGGAGAAATCTGCTAGAATCGCACGACATGTGGTTATTTCTACACAAGTTCAAAAGGGAAGCATCCCAGGAATTTTGGTTTAAGACTCTTGGAGAATTAAGAGATGGCGATGTCTAATGGTCCGTTAACTATCTTCATTCAGGGAAATACATCATTCGAGGGGACGAATGGCCTTTTTTGGTGCTCCCGCGTCTCAGGGGAACCCGCCCCTACAATCCTGGCAGAGTTCTTAGGCAATTTGAGATCAAGCAGGAGACACCTTAAATCAATTCTATGCTCAGATTCTTCACTGAATATGATGAAAGTAAGCCCTCTCTCAAAGACTACATGATAAATGGATGGAGAAGTAAAAAGTGGGAAAAAGTCTCTTTCTGTATAGGGTATGAACTTGAAGTAAGCGACACTTACAAGGAGTGGTTGAAAAAGTCTCGCCGGAGCATTGAATCCGGGACTAAATGTGCCCAGTCG
>NW_025876280.1:0-2888 GCF_002878395.1 Capsicum annuum
CGTCGAAAACGCCACCTGTAGGCATAAAAAAGTATCATCCGAATTGATTGCTTCAGTATGTGTAAATCATTTTCGGGATGGTAAGGGTCCAAGCATAAGAGAAATTCAAAGAATTGTATTTAAGGAGTTGTATTGCGACGAAAGCTATTGGATGTGTTGGAAAGGAAGTGTAATTGCAAAGAATATCATTCGCGGGACACCGGAGCACGGATATGCTTGCTTGCCGGCTTTTTTGCACATGGTGGAGTTATTGAATCTCGGGTCTTCTTACTCTATCATGGTAAACCGGATGGATGGATCGTTCGTTTACTACTTTTTAGCATTCGGAGCTTGCATACGAGGATATACCCACATGAAAAAGGTAATTGCCGTCAATGACACACATTTGTGTGGCAAGTACGGGGGCGTTCTGCTGAGCGCCGTTGCACAAGACACCGAAAATCATATATTTTCGATTGCCTTTTGTAGCGTCGATAAAGAGAACGATGCTTCTTGGACCTTCTTCTTTCAGAAGCTGAAGTCTATCATAGAAGATGAACCAGATCTATGCGTCATCTCCGACAGGCACATTAGCATCGCCAATGCCTTCTCACGTGTATACAGTCGTGTACATCACGTACTTTGCATAAGGCACCTCGTTAAAAATCTTCGCGTAAATCAACACTGCGGAGAACATCTTTATCTATTCTACGCCACGGCAAAGGCTTATTCCTTTGATGAGTTTAGCGATAATTTTGTGGAATTAAAAAGTAAATGCTCAAGGCAGCTCATGTCCTTGAAAATGTGCTTGGTTTTGAAAAATGGAGTAGAGCACACTTTTCGGGCAATAGGTACGACGTGATCACCACAAAGATCGCCGAGTCGCTCTACTCAATTTCGATGGATGAACGGGAGTATTCCGTGTCGTACATATTCAATTCAATTGCTAAAAAATTTGGGGAAAAATTTAGGGAGCGGCATGCATTTGTCGGTGGTAAAGAGAATATATTTGTGCCTTCTGCGGAAGGGATCCTAAGGGATAATAAGAGTGCGAGTGATTCCATGTTTGTGGATAATCCAAATGGGGTTCTCGACGAGTATACGGTGTTCGGCAACGGCGTTACTACCAAGGTCAATCTCTTGGAGAGGAGCTGTTCTTGTCGGAAATTTGACTTGGTGAAAATATCGTGCGAACACGCGATGACAGCTTTGCGATCAAAGTACGGCAATAGCGAAGATTATTGTAACTCCATCTACGACTACTCTTCGCCAATTTATAAAACTGAAAGTTACCTCCTCGCATACTCGAAAACAATTAACGTGGTCCCTTCGAAGGTTGAATGGACTGTGCCACAGGAATTGATAGACACCAAAATTTCTCCACCCCTGTACGATCCCAAACTCAGAAGGAAGAAAGTCAAACGCACTAAGGGCATCGGTGAGACATTCAAGTCCAAAAGGAGGAATAGGTGTTCAATATGCAAGAAATCCGGATACAAAAGAACCACGTGTAGAATGGGCATCAAATCATAAATAGATGGGCATCAAATCATAAATAGACTTTTTTTTAGCTTCAGTTGTAAAGCTACTGTTTTAGGGGATGAATGTGCATTTCTGTAGATTTTAACGTTTAGTTATTATCGACCTAAAACTTTGCCTACGATAGACTATCTATAGTCTACGGTATATATAATTTATGGTCCATAAAATATTATGTATTGATTATATTATTGCTGATCTAACACGTTATGTTGGTCATTTTTCCTGCTTATCTCTCCAATCGATGCAATGAATCATTATTTCCCTTGTTTCCCATTTCCATTTATTAAAAAGCTACACAAAATATCTCTTCATGAGGAAAAATAGCTGATATACGCATATGAAACGTTTTCTCTTGTCAGACACGTCGACCTACCATTGGGTGGATATATGAACGGACGCAATCTACAGGTCTATAAGTATAGGCCCTCTTTCTACGCAATCCTTCAGTTTTTCCTAAACCAAAAATATCAAAAATTGTCTCTTCTTCTTCTTCTTCACCCAAATAAAAAAAATGCCTCCAAGAAGGATACCCCTGCGCCCCTTCAGACGTGTTCCTCCGAGTCACTACGACCTCCTCCTCCTAAGGAATGATTTGGACCGACTTTTCTATGGGCTGGGTCAAGACCGCATCTACCTGGAGCGGGAGCTCCATCGAATTGCTCGTTTCTTGAGGGCAATTCTGGAAAGGCTCGGAATGGAAGGCCCTGACTACATCACCCCCCACCATCCCCATAATTTAGTTTAAATGTTTTATTTTAGTATATGTTTTTAAGTTTTTTTTATTTGTTCATTGCTGAAGAAGCTTTCTTTGTAGGATCTTGTTAGAAGAAAGCTTCTTCCATTTTCCCCTTTTTGATGTAAATTTTATTATGTAATGCAATGGACATTTTTAATACAACTATGTTTCAGTTTCTTTTAACATTCTGTGTTTGCCATCTTTGTTCTAATCCCTTGTTTGAAAACTCGAATCAAATATGTCTGCCTTTTCAAGTTACGGTATTGTGGCTTGACTAATTTCCTGAAGAGTAAAATCTAATATTTAGATTTTATACAAAGTATTTCATCGACTGTACATATTAGTTGATCGTAAACTATATGAATCGATGGATCATCGGGTAAATTAAAACAAATAATAACAGATTTTCAAAAAATAATTTAATTTTAAAAGATTTAAACAAATTATCACATGTTATGTGGCTGGTGGAAGAAAATAATTAAATTAAAAATGATTTAAATAGATAATCACACGTTTTAGGAATTATGAAAGACAATTATTAAATTAAAAAAATTTAAATAAATAATAGTAACATGTATTTTGGGCTGGTGGAAGAAAATAATTAAATATAATATGATTTAAATGGATAATC
>NW_025876281.1:0-1536 GCF_002878395.1 Capsicum annuum
TAACAGTTCGGGTATTCTTTTGAACTTTCCAGCAACCAATGGAGTAACATAAGATAATATAGAACCGGGATCAATTAAGGCATATAAATCAAATGAAAATATAGACAACATACCCGTAACCATATCTGGGGAAGCCTCTAAATTCTGTCGATCTGCTAGAGCATACATACGATTTTGAGCCCCGCTAGAACTCATGGCTCCTCTATCACCTCTAACATGACCCATTGGTTTTGTACCCCTTTCTGAATAAGGCATTGATGATGATGATGCAACAAATGACCCCGTAGGTCATGCCATACCCCCTATGCCCCTTCGTGGGTATTCTCTCATCATATGCCCTGACATACCACACCAAAATCAAACATTGGTCCCCAGCCAACATGCGCCTAAATGATACCTTCCACATTTATTGTATGGCTCTCGAGGAGGTCTCGATTGGCTCATATTCCCTTGCCCTTAGCATCCCACTGTCTGCAAACTCTGACTCTCACTTCTATGCCCAAATTTATTTCCTCTGGACCCTTGGAATTGTGGTGGGGTACTAGCTGCAGAATAAGAAGATAATGGCCTAGGTGGTTTAGCAGAAAACTATAGTCTGAACCCTCTTTAGGATGCCATGAACTGCCCTGTTGATCTGGCCCTTTTGGAATATCCTCTTTTTGATTCCTGTGTTCTTCTCCTCTGCCTCTGATCTTTCATTTTCTGTGCAAAAGCTTGGATCCTCGCTATGTCCATATCTTTGTTCAAAGCGGCAATAGTACAATCTTTAACCAGATATGGATCTAGCCTATCCATATATTGATGAACTCTGTCATCCATAGTAGCTACAACATTAGGAGCATATCTCGACAAAGAATTAAATCAGAGACTGTACTCCCTCACGCTCATATTTCCCTGACAAAGATTTAAAAACTGATCTGCACGGGCCTGACGAATCTCGAATGGAAGATAATGATCAATAAATACCTCTTTGAACTCTTTCCAAGTAGCTGGGGGTGCATCAATACCCCTAGATCATTTCCAGTCCTCTTACCAATATATAGCCTCCCCTTTAAATCTATACGCCGCTAACTCCACTATCTCTCTACCCGTTACATGCATAACATCTAAGGCCCTTTGAATTTGATCAATAAAGTCCTGTGGGTCCTCGTTAAGATCTGATCCAGTAAAAGTGGCAGGATCCATCTTAAGAAAATCCTGTGTTCGAAGGCTAGCCGCCCTATCTGTACCACTATGACCCGTGGTAGGAATGGCTTGCCCTTGAGCTTGCCCAGCAACTATACGAGTCAAAAGTTGCACTGCATTTCTAAGATCTTGATCAACAACATTAATAGGTGGCTCTGGGGATATAGTTCTTCTCCCCTTTATTTCTTCCGGAGTGGAAGAAGTTTCTGATAGATGCTCAGCTGGAGCCTTACTTTGATTAGCTGGTATAGTGGGTGACTTACTAGTCCCCTCTCCAGCAGCTACATCTACTTGCTTACTGGTATTCTTGCTTTTAGTAACCGGCATCATTACTATAATAAGAGAAACAAA
>NW_025876282.1:0-1128 GCF_002878395.1 Capsicum annuum
GGACCTGGATGCATATGACCTGGTACCTTACTCCTGCCTACCTCTAGGCATGAGAGCACTAGCAGATGACGGTGCTGGCATAGACGAACGATCTTGATACTAAGGGTGACTCCCTCCCTGCGATCTAGTCTGACCCTGTCCGTGCTGCTCAGACCTAGCTCTCTTATTTTCTCTCATTCTATCTCTCTCCTTAATCTTGTCTTCCTCAATCTGTTAGGCATGAGTCATCAGCCTAGAAAGATTCATCTCACTATTCAGCATAGCAGACCTACACTCCTTAACCACATAACTAGACACTCCAGTCACAAACTTACTCATACTAGTCCAATTATTAGCCACTAAGTTAGGAGAATACTTGGACAACTGACTGAACTTTAGACAGTACTCCCTAACAGTCATAGAGCCCTATCCCAGGTTTATAAACTCTTCCACCTTCACCTCCCTCATCTCCAAAAGGAAAAACTTATCCAGGAATGCATCCTGGAACTCTTGCTAAGTTGTAGGGATAGCTCCCTCACCTCTACCTTTTCTCCAAGCAACAACCCAGTCATAAGCAAGGTCTTTTAATCTATACGCATCTAACTCCACACTATGTTCCTCGGATACATGTATCACCTGAGTAATCTTCCGCACCTCCTCTAAAAACAACGTGGATCCTCATCAGACTTGGACCAATAGAATTTCAACGGATTCATCCGCATGAAGTCATGGATCCTGGCAACAGCTAAATCACCTCCCTGCTGTTGTGGAGCTGGGGCTGGGTTGGCCTAAACATTTGCAATAACATCTTAGGCCGGTGCCTGAAAGGCTGCTCGAAATTCAGGATGAGACACATTTTCATTCAATGGGTTAGCGGGTTAAGGTTGCTGACCATTATTATTTTTTCTCTCTCGACGTGGAGGCATATTTCTGAAAGAGGAGAGCACGAATCAATAGCAGGGAGAGACACTTTAAGCACGATAGACTTCTGAAAGAAAGAATAACACTTTTTCCTAAAACGTCTTGTAGCCTTTTGCTCATAGATGTGGCGCACTACAAACCGATGATCAAGACTCTACTTAACGCAGCTTGTCAGACTCCCCAGGACACCTTAAAACCTTAGGCTCTGATACCTAGTTTGTAACGCCC
>NW_025876283.1:0-1463 GCF_002878395.1 Capsicum annuum
ATTAGTTTTGGTTGTGATAAATTTAAGTTTTAATCTAAGATTTTCGATTAAGAATTCTTGACTTAAGGATTTAATAATGATCCAGTTTAGCTCACATTCCACATGCTAGTTTGTACTCTTACGAGGATAATATAATTGAACAGATTTGAAATATTCGAAAAGTTTATGAATGGGCAAGGCCTTTGCAAAGTAGTTGGCACTTGAGTTCTTCGATTGAGGTACGTTATGGTTTAATTGGAGTTTAGATTCTACTTAATTGTGTGTATGCTCCTAAATTGGATACTTGTAGATTGGTATTTCGACATGCTTGAAATTATTGATGTTTGAATTGTTGATTCATGTATAGATGTTTATTGAAAATTGACTTGATGGAATTGTCTGATGACTTTAAGTGTACTTGTAAACTTGGTACATTGTGTTGTATGTTGTGAGGTTGTGTGAAACTGACATTGATAATACTTGTTCATGTTTATGTTGGATTAGGTACCAGGCAGGTACGTTTATATTTATGTTGAATCGGGTACCACGCCGGTACATTTATATTTATGTTGGATTGGGTACCACGCCGGTACATTTATATTTATGTTGGATCGGGTACCACACTGGTACATTTATATTTATGTTGGATTGGGTACCACGCCAGTACGTTTATATTTATATTGGATCGGGTACCACGTTGGTACGGGTACATGAATAGAGATTGTTCCCTGCAAGTCATGACTATTTGGGCAAAAATAAGTCCCATAGCATGTGTGTACATATTTGTGTTATTTCTGTGGATGTTTACAGTATGGTTGATGCTCTTGATAGTTATGTGGCTTGTTTGTGAGCACTGTTTGACCTGTTGTTGCTGTATAGTTGATTCAATGAATATTGGTTGTGTGACGTTGCATGTCTACTTGTTATTTGATTTATGTTCTGTACATGCTATTAAATTGGGTTGACCTATGATACCTACCAGTACATAGTGGTTTGTACTGATACTACCATGTACTCTTCTTTTGTTGAGTGCAGAAAGTGTTCTAGGCTCAGACATGACCTCACCTCTAGAGTTTGATAGCAGATCTTGATCCAAGGGTGAGCACTCCGTCTCCAGGTTTTCATGGGTCATCTTATTTGTTCTTGTCGTCCATCTTTCGGGCAATGAAACATTCTTTATTTATTTTATTTTTTGATATCACTTTAGATATGATCGTTGTTAGTAGTTCTTGTACGATGACTTTTGGGTCTTGGGAATTTCAGTAAGTATATTGTTCGGTTTATATGTTACTGATGATTAACTCCAGATTATTATTATTAAGATGGTTTTATGAAAATAGCATTTTAATATTGACTAAGTGATTAGGTAATGGTTTGATTTAGATGGTTCTCCTACAGGAAGATTAGTGTGGGTGCCACTCATGGCCATTTGGGTCATGAAAAAACTTTCTCGATATGTTGTAGTTTGTGGGGGTATGAACAAG
>NW_025876284.1:0-1862 GCF_002878395.1 Capsicum annuum
AATTCCTACCCGAACCGTGTCTCGTGAACCCAGAACAAGACCAACCCGACCCTTTTCAACAACTAGTCTAAATCGCCATGACAATCAGCAGGACCCGTGATCAACACCAGCTCTAACAACCCAATTCCAACCCGGTTTCTTATCTCACGTGACACCACACGATGGTCGGATGAGGAATGGTTAAGAATCTTCTAGAAGATTGATTAGGTGGCAGCCCTCAACGTTCCAAAAATCATTAGTTGTCAAGAATCCACTCCAAGTTGTTAGGATTGTGCCATGAAGGTACGCATGTGCTCCTTCCCCATTGGTTGAAGAAAAATCCGTTTCTCCAAGTATTCTGAATTCCAAAAACTCCTTTTTTTTTGGGGAACTATTGGTAAGCTGGAAGATGGCTTTTGTTTGAATTCAAAATACCTTAGTTCAAAAATTCCTAGAAAACCCTAATTAGACCGTCTATATAAGGAACAGATTGTTTCCTGTAGGAGGGGGTTCGAAAATTCTTGGGTGGGGAAAACTTCGGAGAAAAGTTTAGGTATTTTTTTTTTTTTTAAATTCAAGGTTCCAGAATTAGAGTTGGAAATTTTGGGGGTTCAAAAACAGTGGAGGAAGCCAGGTTGAAAATGTTAGTTTGGGAGAAAGTTTTCTGAAAGCTGGTCGATCAATTGGGAATTCCCGAATCGACAACATTAACCCCCAATGGTGACAGTTTTGCTGATAGCTCATCGTCCCGTTTGCTACCCTTAATGAGGTTCTTAAAGGTTTTTTACGCCAGGAGTCGTCGAAGCTACTATGAATTTTCTATTTTTAGGTGGTAGTTAAAGCCTGTCACCAGTTCGACAACCTGTCCTGTTTCTCTAATGAAAAAGGTAAACACCTTTTTCCCTCTTTATTCCTATTATCAATTTTTGTCTTTCTGCTTTACCCTTCTTTTTCCTTGTAGAATTATCTATCTATGTAGTATTAATCATGAATGAGGCTGGGACTTGCTTGCTGTAGACGGCCACGATGGCCTTACGATTGTTTGGCAATCGTTTGAGTAGCATGAATCAATAATTTGAATGTGGTTCCATTTTCGATTTGGTTTTTGATGAAGAAAATTTGTTTTCCCTGAAGATATATGTTGGGGTGTGTTGTTGTGTTCTGTATGATTTAGGCTCTAATATTCATGGTTCTATTTGGAATAAATGCGGGAAACTTTTCAAGTTGCTTTATGTATGAATCTTCAGGTGGCCATGTTCTGCTATTTATGGGTTATTCTAACACCTAAGCATTTACTTCTTTCTGTATTCGAGCCAGCCTAAATGTGTTCTTTAGTTCCTGGATGATCCTGCATATTTTAGTAGCTCATATTATATTCTAAATGATTAAGGATGGTTACTCCTCGCTGACAAATACCTCTAAACCTTATTTGAGTATTTCCTATTTCTGAAGGATGAGGGTAAATCTTTATGTCAGCTTAAACATCGTACTGGATATATTACATGAAACCACGCTATTAGTCTCTTTATATGAACTTATGCGATGATATGCTGATTTGTTGTTTTAAATGTTTTACCCTCGAGTGGTGCATCATGTAGAATTATTCGAGAATGGGAAGGATAACACGTCCTTAGTATAGCTACGTACAGTCACAACTCTAGGATATCTAAATTTGATATGATTATATTCGTAACTTTGATCACATATTACTCAGTTATGGTTTTTCTTTCTTAATTAGCTCTGTGACTGGTAGTACAAGTTATGAGAGGTGAATGCTTGATTACTGCCACATAAAGTTATCAACTTTGATGCTTTATGATGTTTTCTTTATCACATGTTTTCTTATTTATAGCTACAGTGTAATAAAGTTACCAACTTTGATG
>NW_025876285.1:0-2187 GCF_002878395.1 Capsicum annuum
TAGTCACAGTAAAGGTCCATCCACTATTAGACCTCTACTCTTTGATGGTTCTCACTTCATTTGGTCGAAAGCTAGGATGAAAACATTCATTCAAGGGAAAGACTATGAGTTATGGGATAGGATCACTGGTGGTCCTACTATTCCAATGAAGTTAGAAAGATGGGAAAAAGGTCAAGAAAGTAAGAAGTGAATTCACTCCTGATGACTTATTAGCATTAAAGAAAAACGCTAAGGCCAAAAATATTTTGGTCTGTGGATTAGGACCTGCTGAATACAACAGGGTATCAACATGCACCACTACTAAGAAAATTTGGGATGCTCTAGTAAATGCTCATGAAGGCACATCTCAAGTAAGAAAATTCAAAATTTCTCTTCTCTTCACTGAGTATGAGGCATTTAAGATGAAGAAGAATGAAACCTTTCATGAGATGATGACAAGGCTTACTGCCTTAACAAATGAGCTGACCTCCTTTGGAAAAGCTATATCTAAAGAAGAACAAGTCGAGAAGATGCTGAGGATATTACCGAAATCAAAGGGGAATGTTAAGGTGACTGTAATCAGGGAAGCAAGTAAGGATCTTGCAGGCATGACCCTCGATGAATTAGTAGGATATCTGAGAACTTATGAAATGAAAATTGATGGAACTAAAGAGCTAGCAGCCCTTGATGATACCTTAGCTTTGAAGGCATCTGACAGTGATAAAGAAATTGAACTTGATGAAAAACAAGTTGCCTTTATAGCTAAGAACTTCAGCAAATTCTTCAAAAAGAAGAAGGGAACAAGTAGCAAAAAATAGTCCAATGATAATCCAAATGGATGCTACAAGTGTGGTAAGACTGATCATCAGATCAGGGATTGTCCTATCTGGGAAATAGAATGGAGAAAGGAAAAGACTGAAAAGGAATTGAAAGAAAAAAACAAAAAGAGGGAAGAATATGCAATGGTAGCAACATGGGGATCTGACTCAGATGATGATGAAGTTGATGAAATAGCACTCATGGCTCTTGGAGATTCAGACTTGGAGGAAGAAGATGATACTTCTGAGGCAAGTATACTTGAACTTAAAGAAAAGTTGCATTTGTTTCCTAAAACAAAACTTATTTCCTTAATGAGTGTTCTAATTGATGATTTCCAAGAATTAACTTCTGATAGGGATGAGTTATTCAACAATCTTGCAAGTCTCAAGTTTGATTTTATTGATCTAGAAACTTGTAAGAACACTGTTGAAAAGGAAAACTGCACTCTTGAGCAACAGGTTAGCAGACTTGATTCATCAAACCTGACCCTCAAATCTGAAATCTTGAAACTGACTCTTTCTGGAAAAGGAAAAAAGATCAAAAGTGATAACAAGAAAAAATTGAGTCAGAATTGACTAAGATTAAACATGAATACTTTTGTGAAAAAAAAAGTTAGTCAATTGAGTCAAGAAATTTCTAAATTGAAACTTGATCTTGAAAGAGCTAATAGATGGACACATTCTTCAAGAATTGTTCATAAGTTAGGTCAAAGAACTCACAATGAAAAGGTTGGGTTGGACTTTTATAATAGTTCTAATGCTATTAAAGATCTGTGTTATATTTGTGGTAATCAGGGGCATCCAACCACTGAATGTCCAGTTACAGCAAAAAACAAATCAAGAAGCATAAGCTTAGCAAAAAAATCTGATTTCATATTAGCACAAGCTAACAAGAAGGTCAAAGCTGGTCAGAGAAATAGGTCACATAACCTGTTGCCTCGATGGGCTAGAAGGAACCTCATACATTCTTTTTCTCATAAGAAAGGACCCAAGCTTGTCTAGGTGCCTAAAGTTAACCCCTAATTTGTTTTGCAGGTGAGAGTGAAAGGAGGCAAAATTTGTACATAGATAAAGCTTGCTCAAGGCATAGAAAATAAAGTTTCTTTCATTCATCACATTTAAAGGAGGAATGGATCATTTGAAACATGGCCAGATTTGTAGTGCTCATGTAAGGGGGAAGCAATGGAGATTTAAAAAAAATGAAAAAGAGGATGACTATGAAATTGATGAGCATGCACAGGAACATGTTGTACTGCCTGGTTCAACTGTTGTACAGACTGAGGGCATATTGACAAGGGGAACAACAAATCAAGAAATTGATGCATCAATAACACTAACACAAGCTGATAATAATTTTGTTGGTAATTCATAAGAATTAGTGTTGTCACAA
>NW_025876286.1:0-1643 GCF_002878395.1 Capsicum annuum
TTTTATGCTTCTATTTGTTTCTTACTTTCTTATCACATAATAGAGGGCTGCGTAAATGGAAGGAAGGAGAAAAGGGAAGTGGGAGTCATACCGTCACATTTGTATGAATTTTTATTTTTAAACTAGGAAGTCTATTTTGAGAACAAGTAATTGAATGTTAAGGAGTTTGTGCAGACCAAATATATTTGGACAGCATGGGGATGTCAATTGTTCAGGGGAACAAAATGAAAATAGTTGAAATCAATGTCGCGATTATGAGAGACCTTGGTTTATGCAAAAGGGTGTGGTACAGTTTCACTAATAAAGGCGGCACCCTCAGCTATTATGCAAAGAGCAGTAGCTACACTCCATAAAGACAACATATTGGGCATGGTAACATTTTATTAGGCTGCTCTAAGCTAATGGTGTCTATTACAATTCTTCTCTCGTGATGAATAAGATTGGTAATCACGATCCCGAGAAGAGTCATATTTTGGTTTCTCCGAGTGACCTTTGTCTATTGAACGATGACTCCTTTCCTTATACTTTTTCTTGTCCCGTTCAAAGTCGTCTCGCTCCCTTTCCCTGTCAGATATCCTACCACTATCACGTTCATGAGACTTTAGTCTTCCTTGATCCTTACTCTTGATAAAATTTATTGTCCTTTATCTGTGACATTTATTTTTCTTTCATGTCATTGATTTGTTTTTTCTATTTATACTTTACTGTTTATGGCCGTTGACTGGTGTACTCTGTATTTGAAAGTTTGCATCTGAAGTTTTATTGGTATTGATATCCTCACATGAGGATGTTATTCATTGAGACAATGGTAACTTCCGTGTTATGTTTGTTAAATTTGGTGTTCTGTGACTCACTCTCACTGTTGTCGAGTGACTAAACATCAAATCATAAGCTGACAGTGTGATGATCTATGTTTATGTTGAAATATCATAGAACATGGGCTAGCCTATGTACTTCTGGTGAAGAGAGAGCTGCGAAAGGAGAAACGTAAGGTTGTGAATGGTGGGAAAGCAAATAGGAGTGTGTCATCTGTGTTGACCTACTTAAAAAAATGAAAAGGTCGGGCTGTTAACTTTACTGTTTTATGGTGGTTGTTGAAGACTGGCTTCTTGAAGAGCTCTCCGAGAGGTGCAATACATCAGCTTGATATTTGTTGAAAACTAAGTATTCGGTGCGGGAGTAAATAAGTGCAGAAACTAAAAACAAAATTGTAGGAAATTGTTTTGTTGTGTATTTTCATTTTTGTGGTAATACATGTGATGTGGAAGTACGTTGAAGCTGAGGTCGACAATATTCAATACTCGAAAGATTAACAGAAAACTGTTTGTTGTGGAGTGAACTTCAGATCACGGTTCTTCTAAAAGGATCAAACATTCATCAAGACAAAGTGAATTGGACATTTTCTACTCATGTTTAGAGTTTGTAATTACACGGATGACTTGTTAATGTAGGATATCATATCATATGCTATGTCGGAAATGCACTCCTATCAATGTACTGTGAGTGTGAAGTATTGACGAGGCATATGACGCATTAGAGAAAATAGCGGAGAAGGATGTTGTCTCTTGGGTAGCTCACTGTCTCAATCAATTTTCAGTTCTAAACAAAAGAAGTTTGATCTTTGTAGTTGTGTTTGTTACTTT
>NW_025876287.1:0-1040 GCF_002878395.1 Capsicum annuum
TTTACTTTCTGTTCAGTACCTTCCTGAAGAATGGGAAATTACTTTCAAAAATGAAATCTTTCTTTATCATTATTTTTGTTTTGGATAATTTTTTGTCTAGTTTTATTTTGATTTCAGGAACCCGCCTGAAGAATAGGGTGATGAAATGGGAAATTGAAGAAATTGCAAGCCAGGAACCCGCCTGAAGAACAGGGTGATGAAATGAAAAGACAAAAAGGGCATCAGA
Source organism: Capsicum annuum (assembly GCF_002878395.1). Classification (NCBI taxonomy): domain Eukaryota; kingdom Viridiplantae; phylum Streptophyta; class Magnoliopsida; order Solanales; family Solanaceae; genus Capsicum; species Capsicum annuum. The sequence goes on from NW_025876287.1 coordinate 227, forward strand.
AGCCCGCCTGAAGAGCAGGGCAAATAAATAAAAGTCGAGCAACAAAGCGAAGTAATTGAAAGCCAAGCAACAAGTCGAAAGAAATTGCAAGGCAGGAGCCCGCCTGAATAATAGGGTGATAAAAATCGAGCCAAGAGTCAAGGAAAGTTGCATATATAGGATTTTCTAATTTTATATATGTGTTAACTTGTAATTTTCATTTTGATGTAATGACAGAGCCGCGGACCGAATCCTCGATGGAACCTCACTCGACTCTCCAACTCGGTATAGTCCATCTCCTTTCAATCCTTTGAGAAACCTATCACTTGACTCCTTCATAAATTAGGTAGGTAGGGTTTCCTAAGTCAAGATTCGGTTTCCCTTCTTTCTTCTATTGCTTTCTTCGAATAATGATCGGGACAAAATTCTGTTTCGTTGTCTACTTCTTCGTATGAAAATACTTGGTGTTTACATTCAAAGGGGGCATGATGTAGACACATAATTTTGTCCCTTCAAAAATATTTCTTATTCCGATATCACATAATTTAACCCCATTTTTATAATTTTTCTCAAGAAAATAAATAACCACCTCATATTTTACTTATTTATGTATTTATTTTTGTTTTTGTTTTGTTTTATCCAAATAACAAGTCATAACAAACTTTGTCTCATCCTAATATTACAACAACCCACCCAAGCAAAAGTGGACACCTAACCTCTACCCCTCTAATTAAAAAGAACACCTCACCTCTTACCTAATCACACCCTACCCTACCCCCACCTCACTACCCTACCTACCCTACCCCACTACCACACAATTCTCACCATCACTCTC
>NW_025876288.1:0-1071 GCF_002878395.1 Capsicum annuum
AGATTCAATTCTCTTTGGGTAAACACATACTGCAGACTCTCATGATCAGTGAAAACATCAACATGAACACCATACAAATAGTGTCTCCAGATTTTCAAAGCAAATACAACAACAGCCAACTCAAGGTCATGGGTGGGGTAATTTTTCTCATGGGGTTTCAATTGTCTAGAAGCATAAGCTATCACCTTACCCTTCTTCATCAATATGCAATCCAACCCAACTCTCGAAGCATCACAGTACACCATAAAACCATCAACACCATCAGTCAAAGTCAAAACAGGGGCTGAAGTGAGTCGAGTCTTTAACTCCTGAAAACTCTTCTCACAAGATTTGGACCACAAGAACTTCATTTTCTTTTGGGTCAACCGAGTCATAGGATACGCTATAGAGGAGAAACCCTCAATAAAATGGCGGTAATAGCCAGCTAAACCCAAGAAACTTTGGATATCAGTCGGAGAAATAGGTCTAGGCCAATTTCTAACATCTTTGGTCTTTTGGGGATCAACTCTAATACCCTCGGAAGAAATGATATGACCCATAAAAGCAACTGACCTTAGCCAAAACTCACACTTACTGAACTTGGCAAACAACTTGTGATCTCTAAGGGTTTGCAAGGCAGTTCGGAGATGATTAGAATGTTCATCCTCACTACGGGAGTACACCAGTATATCATCGATGGACACTATGACAAACATATCCAGATATGGTCTGAACACTCAATTCATGAGGTCCATGAAAGCTACTGGGGCATTAGTTAACCCAAAAGACATAACGAGAAACTCAAAATGGCCATAACGAGTTCGGAAAGTGGTTTTTAGGATATCACACTCCCTAACTTTGAGTTGATGATAGCCAAAACGAAGGTCTGTCTTTGAGAAATAACTTGCACCTTGCAATTGGTCAAACAAATCATCTATTCTCGGAAGGGGGTACTTATTTTTTACGGTGACTTTATTCAGTTGGCGGTAATCAATGCACATATGCAAAGAGCCATCTTTCTTTCTCACAAACAACACAGGAGCACCCCATGGAGAAATACTGGGCCTTATGAAACCCTTATCTAGTAGATCT
>NW_025876288.1:1171-1387 GCF_002878395.1 Capsicum annuum
TTGCGGTAATCAATGCACATATGCAAAGAGCCATCTTTCTTTCTCACAAACAACACAGGAGCACCCCATGGAGAAATACTGGGCCTTATGAAACCCTTATCTAGTAGATCTTTGAGTTTCTCTTTCAACTCCTTAAGTTCTGCAGGGGCCATATGGTAAGGAGGAATAAAAATGGGCTGAGTATCGGGAAGAAGATCAATCTCGAACTCTATCTCT
>NW_025876289.1:0-20788 GCF_002878395.1 Capsicum annuum
AAGAGAATTCCAAGACCAAAATCAAATCTTGGAATTAAAATATGTTTGTAAGTATCAAGAGTGCATAACTTCTACTAAAAACATATAAGGGGTATTTATATTACATGAGGACACCCTAAAATCAAAGCCCGAACAAAAAAGAACAAAAAGGGTTTGTGGCCACTTATGTGTGTCCACATATGTCCTAGCCTTGGGCGCATGTGCCACATATAGTCTGAGGCTAGGTGCATGTAGACACCTACATGTGCAGGAAAAAAGTCCTGCAATTTTTGCTCTCAGGATTTTGGACTTCTGGCACTTACCTTACCCATGTTCTACATGTGGTCTACATGTTGACATAGGTAAGTGTCAAAAGTTCTTTTTCAACTCTTTTACTCTTGGGATCTTCAATTTTGGTATTTACCTTAGTCTTATACAGACCATATGTGCTATATGTGGTCTACATGTAGACATAAGTAAGTGTCAGGCCATCCAATACTTGCAACCAAGCTTGAAATATTCAACTTTAATCACATGATTTGGTCACATACAATCTAGAAAGTGTCACAAATACCCAAAGATGATCAATTAAGTAGCCAAAAACTCCATTTTTTGTCCTTTTTCACAAACTTAGTATCCAAAACTTAATTTCCTGCAAAACATACCCAAAACACATCATATCTAACAAAATTACTTAAGAAACTTGCATATTTTCATAGTTTTAAGCATAGAAATTTTATATTTCTATAGCACATCAATGTGATGTGCTTATAGTGTTATTTTACTTATCTTATTTTTCTTTGCTTGGTTAGCCTATGATACCTTCTAATTACAAGTGACCATACTTACCCATACTATACCCTTTTGGTGTAGATTCGAGTTTAAGAACAGGATGTGATAGTTGATTTCATACTTATCTAAGTAGTGATTGAGGTACTGAATGCTCTAGGGTTTTAGAGCTAACACCAGACCTCTTCTTACCTGTTTAGATGTCTTTACTTGCTTTAAGAGATAAATATTTATATTTTAATATTTCTGAGTGGAACATAGATGCTCTTAAATTAGGACACCAGATTTTTGGTAATTTATGACATTTCTTTTAGACTTCCGCTACTATTGTACTTGTATAGGTCTACCTTTGTTCTAGAAGCCTTGCCTTATATTATATTATTGTTTTTTGTTTTTCTTTATTAGTTTGGGTGATTGTCTTACTTAAAAATGATGATCCATAATAAGTGCCATCATGACCTACTTTTACACCATGTCAAATTGCTATTAGAGCTAGGTTCGCTGGTCTTATTGAGTATGGTGTCTAGTAGAGTTTTGCAAATTGGTATAGAGACATTCGTACCTATATTCAAGAGGTTATAAGATATCTTTAGGAAAAAATCTCTAATTTGATTCCTTATCGTGTGGGTTTTTCATACCTAACATTCAAAACTTATATTTTATTCTTTTATGCACAGATACTAAGGACTAGGTATCGAAAGACAAGGGATGCTGATCCAACACTTGAGGATGAATCCCATACTAAAGGATGGGGCAAGGTTAATAGATGGCCTAGTGGTAAGGGTTGGGCATGAGGGGCTGCCCTAGTTTGAGGATATATTAGAGAGACCTCTCCCAAGCCTTTGGTTGAGTATACTATAGTTGACTATTAAATAGAGGATATGGGGATAGCCCATTTCAATAGAGTTCAGTTTATACACTAGTGTTTTGAGTCTTTTAGTTTATCTCTTGAGTCATTTGGAGGGTGCTTCTTTAAGTGTACTTTGTATTCTTCAAACTTTGAGTGATATTCCACTGTCACTACTGGCATCTGCTTATGGTATTCCTACTTCTGGAGTATAGACATCATTTATGGTATCCTAATATATGGACTCATTGCATACCAAACTTACTCTTTCTCTGGTTGTTTGAGTATAATCATGTCTTTTAATGATCAGAAGAAATTTGAGAGGTATATTCGCTTGGGTCTGACTAAGTTTAGTGGAGCTATTGGCGAGAATGCCAATGAGTTTTTGATTAATTTCCAAGAAAAGTTACATAATCTTGGATCCTTTTAGTTGTATGGAGTTACTTATACTACTTGTCAGGTAACGGATATGGTTAGGGATTGGTGGAGGTCGTTTTCTAGTTGTATAACTTTGGGTAGAATAACTTAGACTCATTATTTTAAGGACTTCTTAGAGAAATTTATACCGTATAGCTTGAAAAATCAGATATGTGATAAGTTTGATCACTAGGATTATGGTCCATGACTATTGTAGAGTATGAAGCTTATTTTTACACCTCATCTAAATATTCAACTACTAGCATCTCCATAGAGTCTAAGAACATTTGGAAGTTTGTAAAGTGGTTAATGTTACATATTAGTTGGCTATAACCCACATGGTAATTTCAGGGACTTTCTTCCAGAGTATTATTGAGCATTCCAAGATGATCAATTTTATTATCCAGGATACTCGAGAAGGTATCAAAAAGTTGTGTGATTAGGGTGAGTTTAGTGGATACGCCTACTGAGGTAGAGATTTCTCTAGTAGAGTTTCCCATAGTTATCATAATAGGCTGGTTAAGGTTGAACTATAAGTATCAAGTGGTAGACCTTCAAGTTTTATAACTTCTAGTAGCAAGGTATCAGGTCATGTGGATGGAGGACCCAAGGTTGGCTCTTCAGGCTAGGAAGATAGTTCTAGTTCATCCTTAACTTCTCAAATCAAGTTAGGCCATAGAAGGTGTTTTATATAGGATGAGTTTGGCCATGTTTCAACGAATTTTCCTCGATGTGTGTATAGATTCTCTCAGAAGGGTTCTCAGTTTTATCTTTGCCCCTACTCTAATTTTTGCAGTAAGAGATGGTTCATAGAGTGGTTGGGGTGGTGCTAATAGTGATAAAGGTGCTAAAGGTAGAGGTAGAGATACTTATATAAGTGGTCATAGGGTTACTTAATCCAGGAGCGAATGTGGTCAATGTTATGCTATATATGAAGATTTGAGGTAAAGACTTCTGATGGAGTTATTATAGGTATCATCCGAGTTTTCTATAGATCTTAATCTGTGTTATATTCTCTTATGTGTCTACCTATTTTTCTTATGAATTTAATATTACACGTGAGATCCTTGTTTTGCCTTTTTATGTTTCTACCTTCGTAAAAAGTTTCTTAATGGTAGATTGGGTGTCACAATCTTAAATGGTAACCTTTGTAGGTCGTGATACTTAGGTAGATTTGATTATCCTAGATATGGTTGATTTTGATTTTATCTTGGATCTGGATTGGTTAGATCCTTATCATGTTATTTTGGACTATTTTGCCAAGAGTCTAACCTTATCTATGCTGGGTGTGTCGAGGTTAGCTTGGAAAGGTATGCTTAATTTGGGTTTGAAAGGTGGTATATCTTTTTTACGTGTTCATTGCATTATAAAGATAGGGTGTTTATCTTATTTGACTTATATTCGTGACATAGTGTTGCCTCACCGCCTTCTATAGATTCTATTTGGGTTTTTCATTAGTTCATGGATGTGTTTTCTATGAATATACTTGGTATGAATCTAGATCATAATATTGATTTTGCTATTGATGTAGAGATGAGAACTAAGCTTATTTCTATCTCTCCCTATAGTATGGCCTCATCTGAGTTGAAAGAATTAAAGGAGCACTTATAGGATTTGTTGAGTAAGGGGTTTATCAGACCTAGTTTATCTATTTAGGGTGCTCCTGCCTTGTTGGTGAAGAAAAGAAATGGTTTTATACATATATGTATTGATTATACAAAGTTGAACAAATGATGATTAAGAACAAGTATCCTCTTCCTTGCATTGATGATTGTTTTGACTAGCTTTAGACTGCTTTGGTGTTTTTAAAGATTGATTTAAGATTTGGATATCACCAGTTAAAGATTAGAGCTTCAAATGTACCAAAGATAACTTTTAAAACTCGATATGGTCATTATTAATTCTTGGTTATGCCTTTTGGATTGACCAAAACCCTTTAAGTATTCATGGAGTAGATGAATCGGGTGTTTCGATCATATCTCGACTCTTTTATGATTGTATTTATAGATGACGTCTTGGTTTATTCCAAGAGTGAGGCTGACCATATGAACCAGTTGAGATTGTATTTCAGATATTGTGTGATGAGAAATTATATGCTAAGTTTTCCAAGTGTGAGTTTTGGTTGGATTCTATCTTTTTTCTTGGGCCTTGTGGTGACCAAAGATGGTATTATAATTATCTGGTCAAGATAGCGGTGATTCGTGATTGGGCTAGACCTACTTTTCTTACTAAAATTTAAAGTTTCATTAGTTTGGTGGTTTATTATCGGTGTTATGTACAAGGTTTCTCATCTATTATGGCTACTTTAACCAAGTTGACTTAGAAAAAATGGTATTTCAAGGTAGAATGCATGTTAGAAGAGCTTCCAAAAGCTCAAGGAGTTGTTGACTTTAATTCCTATTTTGACTTTGCCTAAGGAGGGTTTTGATTTTACCATGTTTTGTGATGCTTCTAGTATTGGTTTGGATGCAATGTTGATGTAGAAAGTTAAGGTGATTTCTTATGACTTTGGTTAATTGAAGACTCATGAGTGAAATCACCCTATCTATGATTTGGAGTTGGTAGCCTTAGTGTTTGTGTTGAAGTTATGGCGTCATTACTTGTATGGAGTTTTTTGTGATATTTTCTCAGACCATCGCAGCCTAAAATACTTTTTTTGTCAGCGAGATCTTAATATGAGGCAAAAGCATTGAGTTACTTAAGGATTATGACTCACTTTCTTTACCATCCAGGTAAGTCTAATGTGGTTGCATATGCCTTAAGTCAAAAGTCAACTAGTATGGGGAATGTAGCTCATATCTTGAACCAAGAGTGGCCCTTGTCCTTGGAGGTTCAGTCCTTAGCCAACTAGATGGTTAGATATGATATTTTGATACCTATATGTGTTTTAGCCTTTGTTGATGCTAGATCTTCCTTGATCTTCCTTGATGGAGTAGATTTAAGCTCTCTAGTTTGATGATGATAGTTTGAGGGGATTTGACATAAGGTGTTTAGCATTAAGGATAGGGTGCCATATCTTGATTCTAATGTTATTTTGAGGATTTTAGGTGTCGAGAGATGATGGATGGGTGAGATTGATTTTGGAGGAGGTGCATCATTCCAGATATTCTATCCATCCAGGGGTGACTCAGATGTATCATGATTTAAATTATATTTACTAGTGGGTGGTGTGAAGAAGGATGTGCCAGACTTCGTAGCTCATTGCTTATGTTGCCAGTAAGTGAAGATCGAGAATTAGAGATCAGGTGGCTTACTTTAGAGAATACCCATCATGAGTAGAAGTGGAAACGGATCACAATGGACTTGATGAATGGGTTGCCTTGTACTTCTTGGAGTTCTTACAGTATTTAGGTCATCGTGGATTAGTTGACCAAATCTGCCCATTTTGTACCAATTTAGATTTGCTTCAGTGTTGAGAGTTTGGCCCATATATATGTTTGTAAGATAGTTCATCTTCATGGAGTACTCGTGTCTATTATTTTAGATAGAGGCTTAGTGTTCACTTCTAGCTTCTAGAGGACCTTTCAGGAGGAGTTCGATACTAAGGTTGATCTTAGCATAAAATTTCATCCTCGGACTGATGGTCAGTCAGAGAAAACTCTTCAGGTTTTTGAGGATATGCTCTACGCATGTGTTATAGACTTCTGAGGTCAGTGGGATAAATATTTAGCCTTAGAGGAGTTTTCTTATAGTAATAGCTATCGTTTCAATATTAAGATGGCACCTTTCGAAGCGTTGTATTGTAGGCATTATCGATCTCTTATTGGTTTGCTTGAGTCTTCAAAGGTTAGACCCCGTGGTACCGACTTACTTTGTGAGTTTTTTGATAGGATTTGGATGATTTGGAATAGTTTGGGCAGCCTAGAGGAGGCAAAAGAGTTATGCATACCTTAGGCTGTGTACCTTGGTGATCAAGTTTTCCTTCGTGTATCACCCATGAAGGGCGTGATGATGTTCGGAAAGAGAGGCAAGATTAGCCCAAGGTATATTGGACCTTTTGAGATTCTTTGGAAAGTTGGGGAGGTTTCCTATGAGTTGGACTTACCCTTAGAATTTTTAGTAGTTCATCTAGTTTTTCATGTATTTATGCTTTGGTGCTATATTTTGGATGAGTCTACTGTGCTTTGTCTGAACTTGGTTCAGTTGGATGAGACATTGATCTTTGTTGAGGAGCCAATCTCTATTTTAGCCAAGGATGTTAGATTGTTTCGTTCTAGAGATATTCATGGGGTCAAGGTTCAGTGGAGACATCATTCTATTGAGGAGGCTACTTAGGAGGTCGAGTTCGACATGCGCAGTAGTTATCCCCAACTTTTCACCGATTCAGGTACTTTTTTGCTTCTTAGTTTGAGGATGAACTAAAGTCATACCGGTGGATATTATAATAACCTGAATTTATGAATTTTCATTTTTATGTGATATGAACATTTTGCCCTACTCCGTAGTTACTACATGTTGATTTTGGGCTTTGGAGATAGTTTTCATGATTCTTGATGCGATCGAGAATGATTTGGATGAGTTTGAGAATTTTAACGGCTTCAAAACCCATATAGCTGACTTGGGTCACTATTTGATGATCCAAATGTTGAATGGCAATTTGGATTGCGCCTGCAAATCTGAAATGTCAAATTTGGATTAGCTGCAGGGGTGGTTCGGTTTTGGAACCTTTGTCTTATATTTTGATCTTTAATTTGAAAAATAGTAGAAGAGGGTCCTGGGGGTCAATTTACTGAAAACAATCTTTTTTTCAAAAATCTGACAACCATTGAGTTTGGAATGTTGAAATTAGCCTAGTAGTATATATAATTTATTTTTTCGTGTCCTGAATGAATCTCAAGGGATCGTTCAGGTATTTTAGAAACCATGCAAATCAGCTGGTTTATTGAATCTGGTACAGGTGTAAAACCTTCTTCACAAATGTAGGCCCTAACCACCAGCATGGAGAATTAAAAGCCCCTTCTTTGCGATCACCAGGTGGTGTCTTCGATTACAAAGGGTAATCAAGTTGGGTTAGGACAGTCCCTTTTTTGTGAATGCAATAGGGTTGTCAAGAACGATAGGGTTCGGGTCATGGACCCGCACAAATGAAAAGACCTAAACATGAATGCGAAGGCTAAATTAGTTGGACGGTGAGCATTGACCATTGCGAATGCAAAGGGTTGACCGCATTAACGAGGCACTGTTCACTGAACAACATAAGAGTCAAATTTTCTTGTTGTTCTTCGATTTTTGGGCCATTAATCTTCGATTTGGACGATTCTTGAGGAATTTTTTCACTATTTGATCTTGCGTAAGCTACAAAATCTTATTCCCACTACTTTACATTAATTATATCTTTAAAAACATTTAAATCATAATTTTAAAATGAAAAATTTAGGATTCTTACTGCTACAGCTTTAAAAGGTTTTTCTTTGATTTGGACCTCATTTTAAACCTATTTTGCATGGATTTTCACCTGTAGAATCCTATATCTTTGGGGAAGGTATTTCTAAAACAAAACTTTGATTTTACCCACTTTTATTTTTGAACACGTTTTTTAACTCATTTTGGACCCTGCGTAAATATGGACAATATTGGTATCACTAGCTTTCTTTTAATGTGTAAATGCTATTTTTGAATGTTGTAGTTTATTTTGAGGCTATTCGTTTGGCGGAAGCTCCATGCTGAAGCATTTTAGATCGATATTTCATTGTTTTAAGGTAGGTTATAGCGTAAAATGATATTTCATCGTTTTGAGGTAAGTTATGGCTTAACTTCTTTCAGATTGAGCTGGGTAGTTAATAAATAAGTAAAATATACTATGGACTTGAGAAATAATGATGAGTTTATATTTTGAGATTATTATTATTGTGTGCTCATGTGGGGGCTTATATTTTGTTGTTGTTGGCTGGTGATATATGATATTGTGTGTTGCTTATATGGAGATTTATTTGACATATTGGCCTTATTTGTACATTTAAATGCCTTTATTTTAGATATAATGCCTGGGTTAGGGGTTAAATAGTTAATATTGGCCTTACTTAAGCATTGTTTTCCTTTATCATGATAGAAATATCCAAATCAGGAGTTTATATGATATAAATAATGTTTACATGTATATTTACTCTGGTGATGCCTAAAAAGAGTTGATAATCTTGAATTGAGGACATATTGATTATTTCTAGGTTCATACACACACTCATACACACACACACATATATACATATATTTGTGTTAGATAGATTGAATATTTTCATATTTATAGACTGTGAGCATTACATCCTCATTCCATACATATACATTCATGGGATACTAGCACCATTGTGCAACACTAATTTGAGAAGAAAATGAGATACTTTTATACAAATCCTCTCTGTGAACATGAGCTAGAGAGGTGGGTTGAGATTTGAGATATGAGATATAGTATACGAATTGTGAACCCCCCATGGGTCCTACTTCTATCTGGGAGCTGCGAGCTCGGTGGGTGTATAGAAAGTCATGTGATGACTTTTACCATTCATCCTATCCATATTACATTGTATTACATTATCTCACGTATTTTTCATGATTTTCCTTTGTTTGCTTTACTTGTGTTTAGTTTCAGTATATTTGTTGTGTATATCTATATTATTTTTTATTCTGTGTGTTTATATATATAACAGTTAGTGGAGATGGTGCGAGCTACTATTTGGACTTTTTGCTTGCAGGTGACGTTCTCATAGTGTTATTTTACTTATCTTATTTTCGCTTTACTCAGTCCGCCTATGATACCTATTGAGTACAAATAGACTATACTCACTTCTATTGTGCCTTTCCGGCGTAGATCTTAGTTTGAGCATGGGATACGATAGTTGATTTTGTGCTTATTTGATTGGTGATCGAGATACTAGCGTGCTCTAGGATTTTAGAACCAACTCTGGGACTCTTCCTCTTACCTTTTTTAGATGTCTAATATTCATATTTCAGTAGTTCTCAGTTGAACTTAAATGCTCGTACATTATGACACTAGATTTTAATTGATTTATGATATTTCTTTCGGACTTCCATTACTACTGTAATTGTATGGGTCTGACTTTGTTCTAGAAGTCTCGCTTTATGTTAAATTATTGATGGTTTTAGGTTTTCCTTAACCAATTTGGGTGATTGACTTACATATTGAGGCTGGGCTGGGATAAGTGCCATTATGACCTATTTTTGGGCCGTGACAATCCTTTAACAATATGAAAGAATGCTTCTATATTTCAATCTTTCTTTTCTCATTCATCTTCTATTAGATCCCAATATTATCTTATACAAGATAAAAGGCGGAATAAGTAATAAATGTATAACTAATACATGAAAGGGATTTCCTCATAATTTTAGTATTGATTCCTGTTTAACTAATATATGTATAAATAATATATAGATTCTCTTATAACTAATTTCTACATTACTGATATCTGTATAACTCTAACCCGCTATCAAACGACCCTTAAATGTTTTACAATTTTTATATAGGGCAAAATGGTGTTGATAGAAATTGGGCTACAAATTTGTATTATCTTTTTTAATATTTGAGAGAATCAAACTGATGAAAGGTAAGATTAAAATTATATATATCACTTAAAACATAAATAAATTGCTTTCTAAAAATTTATAATTAAAAAGAGTTGGGAATCGTTGAATCCACTTGATAATATTTTTATAATAAAATCTCAATTTATTTTTGTTAAAGAATAATTACTTATTGCTAATACAATTATATTTAGCTCGCTAAGAAATAAATAATTAATTAACACTTTGTTAGGTTATGTCAATTAAATAATTTAAGACTAGTGACAATTGAATCAAAATTTTTTTGGCCTGAATTGTGCTAAAAAGTGTAATGACCTCGTGTGATTAGTCTTTAAGTCAATAAATTTATTTGAGTCAATCCCTTCCTAAGAATTAGAACTAAAACAAAAAAGATAAAGACCCCTTAAATCAATAAATTTATTGGAGTCAATCCCTCCGTGAGAATTAGGACTAAAAGAAATAAGATAGCAATCATTAAATCAATAAACTTTCTTGAGTTAATCCCTCCCTGAGAGTTAGGACTAAAAGAAGCAAAATTTAAAATTTAAAATAATAAATAACTAAATATTACTCTCCATCTACTATTTTACTTATTAGTTATTATATATTAATTTTGCTCCATGAGAATTGCAAAATCAATATAAAAATAACATTGAGATAATATAGATAGATGTGAAAATAATAATTAGATAAATTTATTATTCGGGTATAATATGAAAATGTTAATAAAACTTGCAGGCGAAACATGTATAAAAAGTTTGATAGTATTTTATATATATACAGTAATTTCTTTCGATTGGGATAGTTGATGAAGCTCAATATATATATATATATATATATTGAGCTTCATCAACTATCCCAATCGAAAGAAATTACTGTATATATATAAAATACTATCAAACTTTTTATACATGTTTCGCCTGCAAGTTTTATTAACATTTTCATATTATACCCGAATAATAAATTTATCTAATTATTATTTTCACATCTATCTATATTATCTCAATGTTATTTTTATATTGATTTTGCAATTCTCATGGAGCAAAATTAATATATAATAACTAATAAGTAAAATAGTAGATGGAGAGTAATATTTAGTTATTTATTATTTTAAATTTTAAATTTTGCTTCTTTTAGTCCTAACTCTCAGGGAGGGATTAACTCAAGAAAGTTTATTGATTTAATGATTGCTATCTTATTTCTTTTAGTCCTAATTCTCACGGAGGGATTGACTCCAATAAATTTATTGATTTAAGGGGTCTTTATCTTTTTTGTTTTAGTTCTAATTCTTAGGAAGGGATTGACTCAAATAAATTTATTGACTTAAAGACTAATCACACGAGGTCATTACACTTTTTAGCACAATTCAGGCCAAAAAAATTTTGATTCAATTGTCACTAGTCTTAAATTATTTAATTGACATAACCTAACAAAGTGTTAATTAATTATTTATTTCTTAGCGAGCTAAATATAATTGTATTAGCAATAAGTAATTATTCTTTAACAAAAATAAATTGAGATTTTATTATAAAAATATTATCAAGTGGATTCAACGATTCCCAACTCTTTTTAATTATAAATTTTTAGAAAGCAATTTATTTATGTTTTAAGTGATATATATAATTTTAATCTTACCTTTCATCAGTTTGATTCTCTCAAATATTAAAAAAGATAATACAAATTTGTAGCCCAATTTCTATCAACACCATTTTGCCCTATATAAAAATTGTAAAACATTTAAGGGTCGTTTGATAGCGGGTTAGAGTTATACAGATATCAGTAATGTAGAAATTAGTTATAAGAGAATCTATATATTATTTATACATATATTAGTTAAACAGGAATCAATACTAAAATTATGAGGAAATCCCTTTCATGTATTAGTTATACATTTATTACTTATTCCGCCTTTTATCTTGTATAAGATAATATTGGGATCTAATAGAAGATGAATGAGAAAAGAAAGATTGAAATATAGAAGCATTCTTTCATATTGTTAAAGGATTGTCACGGCCCAAAAATAGGTCATAATGGCACTTATCCCAGCCCAGCCTCAATATGTAAGTCAATCACCCAAATTGGTTAAGGAAAACCTAAAACCATCAATAATTTAACATAAAGCGAGACTTCTAGAACAAAGTCAGACCCATACAATTACAGTAGTAATGGAAGTCCGAAAGAAATATCATAAATCAATTAAAATCTAGTGTCATAATGTACGAGCATTTAAGTTCAACTGAGAACTACTGAAATATGAATATTAGACATCTAAAAAAGGTAAGAGGAAGAGTCCCAGAGTTGGTTCTAAAATCCTAGAGCACGCTAGTATCTCGATCACCAATCAAATAAGCACAAAATCAACTATCGTATCCCATGCTCAAACTAAGATCTACGCCGGAAAGGCACAATAGAAGTGAGTATAGTCTATTTGTACTCAATAGGTATCATAGGCGGACTGAGTAAAGCGAAAATAAGATAAGTAAAATAACACTATGAGAACGTCACCTGCAAGCAAAAAGTCCAAATAGTAGCTCGCACCATCTCCACTAACTGTTATATATATAAACACACAGAATAAAAAATAATATAGATATACACAACAAATATACTGAAACTAAACACAAGTAAAGCAAACAAAGGAAAATCATGAAAAATACGTGAGATAATGTAATACAATGTAATATGGATAGGATGAATGGTAAAAGTCATCACATGACTTTCTATACACCCACCGAGCTCGCAGCTCCCAGATAGAAGTAGGACCCATGGGGGGTTCACAATTCGTATACTATATCTCATATCTCAAATCTCAACCCACCTCTCTAGCTCATGTTCACAGAGAGGATTTGTATAAAAGTATCTCATTTTCTTCTCAAATTAGTGTTGCACAATGGTGCTAGTATCCCATGAATGTATATGTATGGAATGAGGATGTAATGCTCACAGTCTATAAATATGAAAATATTCAATCTATCTAACACAAATATATGTATATATGTGTGTGTGTGTATGAGTGTGTGTATGAACCTAGAAATAATCAATATGTCCTCAATTCAAGATTATCAACTCTTTTTAGGCATCACCAGAGTAAATATACATGTAAACATTATTTATATCATATAAACTCCTGATTTGGATATTTCTATCATGATAAAGGAAAACAATGCTTAAGTAAGGCCAATATTAACTATTTAACCCCTAACCCAGGCATTATATCTAAAATAAAGGCATTTAAATGTACAAATAAGGCCAATATGTCAAATAAATCTCCATATAAGCAACACACAATATCATATATCACCAGCCAACAACAACAAAATATAAGCCCCCACATGAGCACACAATAATAATAATCTCAAAATATAAACTCATCATTATTTCTCAAGTCCATAGTATATTTTACTTATTTATTAACTACCCAGCTCAATCTGAAAGAAGTTAAGCCATAACTTACCTCAAAACGATGAAATATCATTTTACGCTATAACCTACCTTAAAACAATGAAATATCGATCTAAAATGCTTCAGCATGGAGCTTCCGCCAAACGAATAGCCTCAAAATAAACTACAACATTCAAAAATAGCATTTACACATTAAAAGAAAGCTAGTGATACCAATATTGTCCATATTTACGCAGGGTCCAAAATGAGTTAAAAAACGTGTTCAAAAATAAAAGTGGGTAAAATCAAAGTTTTGTTTTAGAAATACCTTCCCCAAAGATATAGGATTCTACAGGTGAAAATCCATGCAAAATAGGTTTAAAATGAGGTCCAAATCAAAGAAAAACCTTTTAAAGCTGTAGCAGTAAGAATCCTAAATTTTTCATTTTAAAATTATGATTTAAATGTTTTTAAAGATATAATTAATGTAAAGTAGTGGGAATAAGATTTTGTAGCTTACGCAAGATCAAATAGTGAAAAAATTCCTCAAGAATCGTCCAAATCGAAGATTAATGGCCCAAAAATCGAAGAACAACAAGAAAATTTGACTCTTATGTTGTTCAGTGAACAGTGCCTCGTTAATGCGGTCAACCCTTTGCATTCGCAATGGTCAATGCTCACCGTCCAACTAATTTAGCCTTCGCATTCATGTTTAGGTCTTTTCATTTGTGCGGGTCCATGACCCGAACCCTATCGTTCTTGACAACCCTATTGCATTCACAAAAAAGGGACTGTCCTAACCCAACTTGATTACCCTTTGTAATCGAAGACACCACCTGGTGATCGCAAAGAAGGGGCTTTTAATTCTCCATGCTGGTGGTTAGGGCCTACATTTGTGAAGAAGGTTTTACACCTGTACCAGATTCAATAAACCAGCTGATTTGCATGGTTTCTAAAATACCTGAACGATCCCTTGAGATTCATTCAGGACACGAAAAAATAAATTATATATACTACTAGGCTAATTTCAACATTCCAAACTCAATGGTTGTCAGATTTTTGAAAAAAAGATTGTTTTCAGTAAATTGACCCCCAGGACCCTCTTCTACTATTTTTCAAATTAAAGATCAAAATATAAGACAAAGGTTCCAAAACCGAACCACCCCTGCAGCTAATCCAAATTTGACATTTCAGATTTGCAGGCGCAATCCAAATTGCCATTCAACATTTGGATCATCAAATAGTGACCCAAGTCAGCTATATGGGTTTTGAAGCCGTTAAAATTCTCAAACTCATCCAAATCATTCTCGATCGCATCAAGAATCATGAAAACTATCTCCAAAGCCCAAAATCAACATGTAGTAACTACGGAGTAGGGCAAAATGTTCATATCACATAAAAATGAAAATTCATAAATTCAGGTTATTATAATATCCACCGGTATGACTTTAGTTCATCCTCAAACTAAGAAGCAAAAAAGTACCTGAATCGGTGAAAAGTTGGGGATAACTACTGCGCATGTCGAACTCGACCTCCTAAGTAGCCTCCTCAATAGAATGATGTCTCCACTGAACCTTGACCCCATGAATATCTCTAGAACGAAACAATCTAACATCCTTGGCTAAAATAGAGATTGGCTCCTCAACAAAGATCAATGTCTCATCCAACTGAACCAAGTTCAGACAAAGCACAGTAGACTCATCCAAAATATAGCACCAAAGCATAAATACATGAAAAACTAGATGAACTACTAAAAATTCTAAGGGTAAGTCCAACTCATAGGAAACCTCCCCAACTTTCCAAAGAATCTCAAAAGGTCCAATATACCTTGGGCTAATCTTGCCTCTCTTTCCGAACATCATCACGCCCTTCATGGGTGATACACGAAGGAAAACTTGATCACCAAGGTACACAGCCTAAGGTATGCATAACTCTTTTGCCTCCTCTAGGCTGCCCAAACTATTCCAAATCATCCAAATCCTATCAAAAAACTCACAAAGTAAGTCGGTACCACGGGGTCTAACCTTTGAAGACTCAAGCAAACCAATAAGAGATCGATAATGCCTACAATACAACGCTTCGAAAGGTGCCATCTTAATATTGAAACGATAGCTATTACTATAAGAAAACTCCTCTAAGGCTAAATATTTATCCCACTGACCTCAGAAGTCTATAACACATGCGTAGAGCATATCCTCAAAAACCTGAAGAGTTTTCTCTGACTGACCATCAGTCCGAGGATGAAATTTTATGCTAAGATCAACCTTAGTATCGAACTCCTCCTGAAAGGTCCTCTAGAAGCTAGAAGTGAACACTAAGCCTCTATCTAAAATAATAGACACGAGTACTCCATGAAGATGAACTATCTTACAAACATATATATGGGCCAAACTCTCAACACTGAAGCAAATCTAAATTGGTACAAAATGGGCAGATTTGGTCAACTAATCCACGATGACCTAAATACTGTAAGAACTCCAAGAAGTACAAGGCAACCCATTCATCAAGTCCATTGTGATCCGTTTCCACTTCTACTCATGATGGGTATTCTCTAAAGTAAGCCACCTGATCTCTAATTCTCGATCTTCACTTACTGGCAACATAAGCAATGAGCTACGAAGTCTGGCACATCCTTCTTCACACCACCCACTAGTAAATATAATTTAAATCATGATACATCTGAGTCACCCCTGGATGGATAGAATATCTGGAATGATGCACCTCCTCCAAAATCAATCTCACCCATCCATCATCTCTCGACACCTAAAATCCTCAAAATAACATTAGAATCAAGATATGGCACCCTATCCTTAATGCTAAACACCTTATGTCAAATCCCCTCAAACTATCATCATCAAACTAGAGAGCTTAAATCTACTCCATCAAGGAAGATCAAGGAAGATCTAGCATCAACAAAGGCTAAAACACATATAGGTATCAAAATATCATATCTAACCATCTAGTTGGCTAAGGACTGAACCTCCAAGGACAAGGGCCACTCTTGGTTCAAGATATGAGCTACATTCCCCATACTAGTTGACTTTTGACTTAAGGCATATGCAACCACATTAGACTTACCTGGATGGTAAAGAAAGTGAGTCATAATCCTTAAGTAACTCAATGCTTTTGCCTCATATTAAGATCTCGCTGACAAAAAAAGTATTTTAGGCTGCGATGGTCTGAGAAAATATCACAAAAAACTCCATACAAGTAATGACGCCATAACTTCAACACAAACACTAAGGCTACCAACTCCAAATCATAGATAGGGTGATTTCACTCATGAGTCTTCAATTAACCAAAGTCATAAGAAATCACCTTAACTTTCTACATCAACATTGCATCCAAACCAATACTAGAAGCATCACAAAACATGGTAAAATCAAAACCCTCCTTAGGCAAAGTCAAAATAGGAATTAAAGTCAACAACTCCTTGAGCTTTTGGAAGCTCTTCTAACATGCATTCTACCTTGAAATACCATTTTTTCTAAGTCAACTTGGTTAAAGTAGCCATAATAGATGAGAAACCTTGTACATAACACCGATAATAAACCACCAAACTAATGAAACTTTAAATTTTAGTAAGAAAAGTAGGTCTAGCCCAATCACGAATCACCGCTATCTTGACCAGATAATTATAATACCATCTTTGGTCACCACAAGGCCCAAGAAAAAAGATAGAATCCAACCAAAACTCACACTTGGAAAACTTAGCATATAATTTCTCATCACACAATATCTGAAATACAATCTCAACTGGTTCATATGGTCAGCCTCACTCTTGGAATAAACCAAGACGTCATCTATAAATACAATCATAAAAGAGTCGAGATATGATCGAAACACCCGATTCATCTACTCCATGAATACTTAAAGGGTTTTGGTCAATCCAAAAGGCATAACCAAGAATTAATAATGACCATATCGAGTTTTAAAAGTTATCTTTGGTACATTTGAAGCTCTAATCTTTAACTGGTGATATCCAAATCTTAAATCAATCTTTAAAAACACCAAAGCAGTCTAAAGCTAGTCAAAACAATCATCAATGCAAGGAAGAGGATACTTGTTCTTAATCATCATTTGTTCAACTTTGTATAATCAATACATATATGTATAAAACCATTTCTTTTCTTCACCAACAAGGCAGGAGCACCCTAAATAGATAAACTAGGTCTGATAAACCCCTTACTCAACAAATCCTATAAGTGCTCCTTTAATTCTTTCAACTCAGATGAGGCCATACTATAGGGAGAGATAGAAATAAGCTTAGTTCTCATCTCTACATCAATAGCAAAATCAATATTATGATCTAGATTCATACCAAGTATATTCATAGAAAACACATCCATGAACTAATGAAAAACCCAAATAGAATCTATAGAAGGCGGTGAGGCAACACTATGTCACGAATATAAGTCAAATAAGATAAACACCCTATCTTTATAATGCAATGAACACGTAAAAAAGATATACCACCTTTCAAACCCAAATTAAGCATACCTTTCCAAGCTAACCTCGACACACCCAGCATAGATAAGGTTAGACTCTTGGCAAAATAGTCCAAAATAACATGATAAGGATCTAACCAATCCAGATCCAAGATAAAATCAAAATCAACCATATCTAGGATAATCAAATCTACCTAAGTATCACGACCTACAAAGGTTACCATTTAAGATTGTGACACCCAATCTACCATTAAGAAACTTTTTACGAAGGTAGAAACATAAAAAGGCAAAACAAGGATCTCACGTGTAATATTAAATTCATAAGAAAAATAGGTAGACACATAAGAGAATATAACACAGATTAAGATCTATAGAAAACTCGGATGATACCTATAATAACTCCATCAGAAGTCTTTACCTCAAATCTTCATATATAGCATAACATTGACCACATTCGCTCCTGGATTAAGTAACCCTATGACCACTTATATAAGTATCTCTACCTCTACCTTTAGCACCTTTATCACTATTAGCACCACCCCAACCACTCTATGAACCATCTCTTACTGCAAAAATTAGAGTAGGGGCAAAGATAAAACTGAGAACCCTTCTGAGAGAATCTATACACACATCGAGGAAAATTCGTTGAAACATGGCCAAACTCATCCTATATAAAACACCTTCTATGGCCTAACTTGATTTGAGAAGTTAAGGATGAACTAGAACTATCTTCCTAGCCTGAAGAGCCAACCTTGGGTCCTCCATCCACATGACCTGATACCTTGCTACTAGAAGTTATAAAACTTGAAGGTCTACCACTTGATACTTATAGTTCAACCTTAACCAGCCTATTATGATAACTATGGGAAACTCTACTAGAGAAATCTCTACCTCAGTAGGCGTATCCACTAAACTCACCCTAATCACACAACTTTTTGATACCTTCTCGAGTATCCTGGATAATAAAATTGATCATCTTGGAATGCTCAATAATACTCTGGAAGAAAGTCCCTGAAATTACCATGTGGGTTATAGCCAACTAATATGTAACATTAACCACTTTACAAACTTCCAAATGTTCTTAGACTCTATGGAGATGCTAGTAGTTGAATATTTAGATGAGGTGTAAAAATAAGCTTCATACTCTACAATAGTCATGGACCATAATCCTAGTGATCAAACTTATCACATATCTGATTTTTCAAGCTATACGGTATAAATTTCTCTAAGAAGTCCTTAAAATAATGAGTCTAAGTTATTCTACCCAAAGTTATACAACTAGAAAACGACCTCCACCAATCCCTAACCATATCCGTTACCTGACAAGTAGTATAAGTAACTCCATACAACTAAAAGGATCCAAGATTATGTAACTTTTCTTGGAAATTAATCAAAAACTCATTGGCATTCTCGCCAATAGCTCCACTAAACTTAGTCAGACCCAAGCGAATATACCTCTCAAATTTCTTCTGATCATTAAAAGACATGATTATACTCAAACAACCAGAGAAAGAGTAAGTTTGGTATGCAATGAGTCCATATATTAGGATACCATAAATGATGTCTATACTCCAGAAGTAGGAATACCATAAGCAGATGCCAGTAGTGACAGTGGAATATCACTCAAAGTTTGAAGAATACAAAGTACACTTAAAGAAGCACCCTCCAAATGACTCAAGAGATAAACTAAAAGACTCAAAACACTAGTGTATAAACTGAACTCTATTGAAATGGGCTATCCCCATATCCTCTATTTAATAGTCAACTATAGTATACTCAACCAAAGGCTTGGGAGAGGTCTCTCTAATATATCCTCAAACTAGGGCAGCCCCTCATGCCCAACCCTTACCACTAGGCCATCTATTAACCTTGCCCCATCCTTTAGTATGGGATTCATCCTCAAGTGTTGGATCAGCATCCCTTGTCTTTCGATACCTAGTCCTTAGTATCTGTGCATAAAAGAATAAAATATAAGTTTTGAATGTTAGGTATGAAAAACCCACACGATAAGGAATCAAATTAGAGATTTTTTCCTAAAGATATCTTATAACCTCTTGAATATAGGTACGAATGTCTCTATACCAATTTGCAAAACTCTACTAGACACCATACTCAATAAGACCAGCGAACCTAGCTCTAATAGCAATTTGACATGGTGTAAAAGTAGGTCATGATGGCACTTATTATGGATCATCATTTTTAAGTAAGACAATCACCCAAACTAATAAAGAAAAACAAAAAACAATAATATAATATAAGGCAAGGCTTCTAGAACAAAGGTAGACCTATACAAGTACAATAGTAGCGGAAGTCTAAAAGAAATGTCATAAATTACCAAAAATCTGGTGTCCTAATTTAAGAGCATCTATGTTCCACTCAGAAATATTAAAATATAAATATTTATCTCTTAAAGCAAGTAAAGACATCTAAACAGGTAAGAAGAGGTCTGGTGTTAGCTCTAAAACCCTAGAGCATTCAGTACCTCAATCACTACTTAGATAAGTATGAAATCAACTATCACATCCTGTTCTTAAACTCGAATCTACACCAAAAGGGTATAGTATGGGTAAGTATGGTCACTTGTAATTAGAAGGTATCATAGGCTAACCAAGCAAAGAAAAATAAGATAAGTAAAATAACACTATAAGCACATCACATTGATGTGCTATAGAAATATAAAATTTCTATGCTTAAAACTATGAAAATATGCAAGTTTCTTAAGTAATTTTGTTAGATATGATGTGTTTTGGGTATGTTTTGCAGGAAATTAAGTTTTGGATACTAAGTTTGTGAAAAAGGACAAAAAATGGAGTTTTTGGCTACTTAATTGATCATCTTTGGGTATTTGTGACACTTTCTAGATTGTATGTGACCAAATCATGTGATTAAAGTTGAATATTTCAAGCTTGGTTGCAAGTATTGGATGGCCTGACACTTACTTATGTCTACATGTAGACCACATATAGCACATATGGTCTGTATAAGACTAAGGTAAATACCAAAATTGAAGATCCCAAGAGTAAAAGAGTTGAAAAAGAACTTTTGACACTTACCTATGTCAACATGTAGACCACATGTAGAACATGGGTAAGGTAAGTGCCAGAAGTCCAAAATCCTGAGAGCAAAAATTGCAGGACTTTTTTCCTGCACATGTAGGTGTCTACATGCACCTAGCCTCAGACTATATGTGGCACATGCGCCCAAGGCTAGGACATATGTGGACACACATAAGTGGCCACAAACCCTTTTTGTTCTTTTTTGTTCGGGCTTTGATTTTAGGGTGTCCTCATGTAATATAAATACCCCTTATATGTTTTTAGTAGAAGTTATGCACTCTTGATACTTACAAACATATTTTAATTCCAAGATTTGATTTTGGTCTTGGAATTCTCTT
>NW_025876290.1:0-1597 GCF_002878395.1 Capsicum annuum
TATGAAAAATATCTACAACTTAAAGACATCTTCCAAATATGACTCAACAACAAATTAATCTAATTTCAAATTATGATTTCGCAAAACAAAATATAGCAAGTACTCCATTACAGTATTACTCCGTCATAAGGTGAAAAAACAAAATACTCCATTACAGTATCCATTAGGAAGTAAATATAAAGATAAAAAACAAACAATAGTCAAGGGCGACCAATGGAGCGCCAAGTTGAAAACAATCTCAACCGTCGATCCAAATTTCGCTGCATTTGTACATAAACCTCGTCGCGCATGCTTACGTGGCAATCACCCATTGGTTCACTTCACGTGGCATGAAGTTCCATTGGCTACAACAAGTCGATGCTTTTTTCTCTCGAGATCTATTTATACTAATTGAATATCTCGTCCTTCTAACCTCTCTCACTCTTTTCTCTCTCGGTTCTTCTGGAGTGTTCTTCGTCTTCTCCTTGATCCAAAACACCCAAACACGCCTTAGGGTTTTCCAAATTCCAGATCTCTGATACAGTTTGGAGTATTATCTTCTTCCGTAGTGTGTTATGGAAGAAAGTAAAAGGAAGATCTTTGCGCAATATGCGGTTTTGCTATTGGCTTGTTGTTTTTTCTCTCAGCTGTATGCTTCTTCAGATTTGGTAAGATTAGTATTGTGTAGCATATGGTTGTTATTTTTGTTTTATACTGGATTGTTTGGATGATCTGTAATGCATTGTATTGTGTTTTGCTGATCTGTAGAAGTTTTACGAGTCGTTTGATGAAGCGTTCGATGGGAAATGGATTGTGTCTGAGAAAGAGGAGTATTCAGGTGAGGTTTTGCCTGGATCTATGAAGTATTTCGTTCGGTTCTTATGTTTTATATTCTGTAATTCTGGATCACTGTAGTTTATTGCATTTACTGTTCACTGTATTACCTGTGCTACTTCTTCAGATTCATTTACAACTTGTTGATAGAGTTTAATAAAGGAATCAGAAGGTTGAGAAGTAATAATGCAATTTAAGGTTAAAGGGAGAAACAATGTTTAAGTAATGATGTTATAATGTTTGAGTGGTAATAGTGGAGGGATTAGTTGCTACAATGTCCTTGGTACTACTTCAGATTTATTTATAACTTGTTAATGGAGTAGGTTAGAAGAGTCGTGTCAATATGTAACACTATAGCTAAAGGAACAAACAATGATTAAGGAGTCATAACTCGTTTTAATGTTTGCGTGCTAACTGTGGAAAAATTAGCGAACTGTGGAAAAATTAGCTGCTACAATTTCCTTGGAGTAACTGGTATAGTTGCTGCCATGTGACAGGAGTTTTAGCCTTCGAAACAGCCAAGGTAGGGCTGCCTACAATACACCCTTGTGGGGCCCTTCCTTGGACCTGTGCATAGCAGGAGTTTTAGTGCACCGAGCTGCCCTTTCATTAACTTGTTATTGAAGTAGGTTAAAAGGATCATAAGATTGAGAAGTAATTAAGAGACATTAAGGCCCTTCCTTGGACCTGTGCATAGCGGGAGCTTTAGTGCACCGAGCTGCCCTTTCATTAACTTTTTATTGAAGTAGGTTAAAAGGATCATAAGATTGAGAAGTAATTAAGA
>NW_025876291.1:0-2402 GCF_002878395.1 Capsicum annuum
AAATTCGAAATCTCAAATCAAACCTCAAAATAGAATGGAGGGATTAATGAATTGTTGTTTTCCTCGACAGTCTCTGAGAATTTTATACGGCTGAAAACTGTTGTTGGTATTTCGTTGTTTAGGGGAAGAATTAGAATACTAATTGTTCTTTTTGGATGTGGGAGAGTTTTTGGTATTCTTTTGGGTGTGTTTGTTTCCTGAAGAATGTTTTTTTTTCTTTTCTCTCTAGTTTCTCCCCTTCTGGTTTTTCTTTTGTGTTTTGAGTGTTTTATAATAGAGTATGTATATGTGTGTCGTGTGTTGGTGTGGAGGAAGTGGGGAGAGGTTGGGTGGAAGTGGGAAGGTGGGAAGAGGTTAGGGTAGATTAGGATAAGTTTTTTTTTTTAATTAATATTTTAAATAAAATAAACATAATAACAGCTATTTAAAACTAACAAAATACAAAATAAGTTAAATAACCAGTCTTAGAAATATTATTAAGAAATATTAATATCACTAGATTTTTTATTAGAAGTTAAAGAAGAAAACAAATATAATTTAGAAAAATTTCTTTTTTCTAAAAATAAATAAATAATAAAATAAAAACTTATTTAAAAATGTGACTCTAACTTTGTAGTTTTCAAAAAATTTAAAACAAATTTAGTAAAAATAAGATAAACTTAAAATATCTAATTTAGACTCTAAAATAAATTGAATATTAAAATAATATAAAAACATTAAATTTGGTAAAAAATTAGGTGGTTACAATTATTGGATGTCTTGTACATGAGAAGAACCTAACAGCGGCTTGTGCAATTTGGGATCAGATGATGGAGAAGGGTTTTACTCTTGACCGAGAATTATCTCAGACTCTTATTAATGCAATCAACTCATAGGTTGAATAGTATCCAGAATGGTTTGTATCTCTTAACACCCACGTGATCAATCTTTTCGCATGTTTATGATGGAACATCTGTGTGGTAACATCTTTTGTATGTTTCTGATATTTATTTGCATATTGGACAGTTGCTTTGGATCCTTCTCATGTGGAAATTTCTATGGGATTTGCGGCTCTCGGAGCTCATTATTTTAAACCTGTTTCTTTCAAGGAAATGCCAAGTCACCAAGATTTCAAGTTGCTTAACCTAAGATGAACAGTCAATTGGCTGCTCTGGCCTGGAATCCATAGGTATAATCTTTAGAAATTTAAACTGATTTTTTTGAAGGAGATGCTTTTATATTCTCTCAGACTCGATTCTATACTATGATTGGTTTGACGACATAACATCGGCGGCATAGACAAACATAATTAGCTAGAATAGTGTGATCAAACTTGGATAAGTGTATTCTAATACTTGGTTAAATTTGAACTAGAAGTACGAACACTCAAGTTCACGTGCTCTTCATGCTCAGGTTCGCAGTTCCAATGATTTTCTTGGGGTTACTCAACAAGTAATATAGGAGTCAAAAGCTTGAATTATCCAAAGCTGGATGTCAGTGTCCTTTAAGTTGTTATACCTATGTATCTCATGTTGCTTTTTTCATTCATTTGGTATCCTATCTATTACTTCATATTTACTTCATCTCATAGGTGAATACTGTTAATGAACTTTTTTAATGGTAAAAGATGATCAAAGAGGAGGTGCACATAACTGTATAAAGTTCAGAGACTAATAAAAAATGTATTCCAAAATATAGGTTGGTATCTAAGGTAATCAAGGACTTCATTAGCTTTAATCCGTCATCTTAGAAAAGATTCAAAGGAAATAATTCACGAGAACTTCTATATTGCTACACATTGTTCATACTTTTATTTCTCAGCAAATTTTTGCCCATTACATGAATACTATTCTTGCAAGGACATTGTTGTTATATTCTGGCATTTTCTGATCTGTACTTTACCTTAAAGTAAATTTTGTCACTGCAATGTTTTCGGTATTATGTGGATTCTTATCCACAGTGGCTACTTGTGTTTGATTTGTTTTGTTTTAATTGTTAGTGGTTAATCTAATTCTGTACTAGAAAGGTAAATTCAACTCGTGGTAATCCATTGGTTGATTGTTTAGTGGTGCTCTTTTTAGACAATTGTGTAATGTGGAGAAAGCTTTTGGCAGAGATTCTGGAGTGTGTGATCTTACTGCTCCCATACTGGATATTTCACCCACCGAGGGGCAACCCATGAAGCATCTTTATAGGCAAGTCCACTTTTATGATTGGTATTGTTTCCTGAAAGTTTTTTGCACTTTTGCATAACTACTTGAATCTTTTCAGATATCATTGGCACGAAGAGAAAGCTTTTGGTGGTGATGCTAGAGAGTGTGATCTCACTGCTCCCATACTGGATAGTTGCAACCACCGAGGGGCAGCCCGTGAAGCGTCTTTACAGACAAGTCCACTTTCATTATCGCTATTGCATTCTGAAA
>NW_025876292.1:0-2061 GCF_002878395.1 Capsicum annuum
TTTTTTTCATATTTTCATTTAATATCCTTAAATTTAAATATTTTATATCATTATGTTATACGTACAAATATGCAGTCGATTGTCGGTTTAAGGTTAGTTCATGCGCTGAGAATATTTTCCTAATTTTTTCATATTTTTATAAATTTTTTTTCTATTTTTGATTTATTTTTGCTATTTTTTGAATTTTGATAAATGATATTTGTAAAAAAAATATTTTCTCAACAAAAATTATCATTTACAGATTACGCGACCTTTTTGTGACTGTATAGGCCCCGTCTCACATCAAAACGTGCAGTTCGGGTCCGCATATGTCTGGGATGATTCTCTGGCGAAATCATGTCTACTCCTGTCCTTTGGTTTTTTTTTTTAAGCATATATAAACGGGGTAGAGGTGTTGAAGGCACTTCAAGGCGACTATCGCTAGTTGGCATAGGCGCTAAGTGGTCACGTCGGCGTGCAGCGTGGGCGCATGGCAGCATGCATGGCTAGTCCGTGCGAGCCGTCCATGCCCGTGTAGCAACGTCGACCGCGCTTCATTGTGCGCTCGTGTGGGCGGCCAAGCTCCAAGCGCTGCACGCAAGCGGCCGAGCCCAAACCGCGGCGAGCGGCGGCGGCCGGCGTGGGCGGCGCCTGTGCAAGAGCCTCGGCGTGCCTTCATCTCCCCGGCTCCTGCCAAGGGCGGGCTATCGTGCCTAGCGGGACTTGCTTCAGCCTTGCAACGTCCGCATGGGCAGCAGCGCACGATATTTATTTGCTGGGCGTTGGGGCCGGTGCTGGGCGTGCATCGACGGAGAATTTGGACGCACGACGCGTGATTTGTCTTCGGCATGTGCGGTTAGGTTGAGTCCCTGCTCGAGCAGCGACGTCCTGACCCGCCTGCCATCTCAGTCGCGGGGCAAGCGCAATGCAGGCTTGCTCGAAGTCGATTTCCTGTGCTGCATACCTAATGCCCAGGCATTATCAAGTTTTATCGATCGCCTTTCGCCCCTCGCATTTCGTGTTCGGGGCGAATCAAAAGGCCGCCCTCGCATCCCACGCCTCCCTCGCTTCATCGTGCAATGCCGTGGTCCGTAAGCGGTGGTCGGGATTCTCGAATGCGGTAGTCACAGTGGGCATGGGGCCTTCATCGACTCCTATCTGCCCTGTACGATGCTCCTTGCAAACGACGGCCGCGCTCGCCTTGATCCGTCTGCGCCCTCGTGGGCAGGCCGGACTCATGCGACTTCGGCGTCGATAAGGAATGCTACCTGGTTGATCCTGCCAGTAGTCATATGCTTATCTCAAAGATTAAGCCATGCATGTGTAAGTATGAACAAATTCAGACTGTGAAACTGCGAATGGCTCATTAAATCAGTTATAGTTTGTTTGATGGTATCTACTACTCGGATAACCATAGTAATTCTAGAGCTAATACGTGCAACAAACCCCGACTTCTGGAAGGGATGCATTTATTAGATAAAAGGTCGACGCGGGCTCTGCCCGTTGCTGGGATGATTCATGATAACTCGACGGATCGCACAGCCATCTTGCTGGCGACGCATCATTCAAATTTCTGCCCTCTCAACTTTCGATGGTAGGATAGTGGCCTACCATGGTGGTGACGGGTGATGGAGAATTAGGGTTCGATTCCGGAGAGGGAGCCTGAGAAACGGCTACCACATCTAAGGAAGGCAGCAGGCGCGCAAATTATCCAATCCTGACACGGGGAGGCAGCAGGCACCAAGGCACCGTGGCACCATAGGCATCGTGGCACCGTGGCACCAAGGCACCGTGGCACCATGGCAGCAACGCACCGTGGCAGCATGGCGCTAAGGCACCAAGGCACCGTGGCACCAAGGCAGTAACGCACTGTGGCAA
Source organism: Capsicum annuum (assembly GCF_002878395.1). NCBI lineage: Eukaryota > Viridiplantae > Streptophyta > Magnoliopsida > Solanales > Solanaceae > Capsicum > Capsicum annuum. Next base: position 1,858 of record NW_025876292.1, read on the forward strand.
AATCAAAAGAGCGTAAACCTACGTTCGATCATCCTAATATTTTTCTGACGTTCATCCATCTTCCTCACCGCTGCATACTCATTTTTTTACATATCCGCTCTAATTTTTTATTTTAAATATATTTCAATGTTACCTCATATGTCGTGGCGGTTTTAAAATGGTGCCACGGTGCCTTGGTGCTACGGTGCCATGGTGCCACCATGG
>NW_025876293.1:0-1059 GCF_002878395.1 Capsicum annuum
AGTGATATAGTAAAACCATCGTTCGAAAGACGAAAATTTGATTTAAAACATTAAGAGTTAATTTCATATTTTATGTCTATTTTATTTTTCATTAAATATTATTTATTTTTTTAATACCTAGATGACTCATAATAATTGATTAAGAGCGATTAATTATGTTATTACTGTAAAAATTAATATAATTTTATCATATCTAAAAGTAATCATCGATAAATCACCAAAATAGTATATTAATTAAATACGGGATGCTATATTTGCACATGCAAAATATGATATTAATAAAAATTATTGGATAGTGCACCATATTTATCTTTCACAATAATAAAATTTTACTATATATTTTTCTTTATTTCTTTTTAACTTGATACATATTGACCCAACATAAATTCTAAGAAAATATTCATTAGAAATTTATTTTATTAAATTAAATTTATTAATTTTGTAATTTAAAAATTTAAAGTTAAGTTTAAATATTAGTATTTCTATATAAGGAAAAAGCAATTTAAAATTTTAATTTTCTAAAATAAATAATTAAATAAAAAATTATTTTTTTATATAAAAGTCAATTAAAATAATAAAATTGATTTACTTTAAATATTTATTTTCAATTAATTAAGATAATTTTTTATTTTTTCATAATTTATGCTGCACCGATAAAATTTTGAGAGTAGAATAGAACTTTTATCTATTTTTGAAAAAGTATTTTAACTTGTTAATTATTGTGATTTATAATGATCTACATTCTACGATATGAGATATTTGGCAGAGATTAAGGTTATAAGGTAATAAAGTTGTTTACTAATATAAGGTTCTAAGGTTAAACGGTTGTCGTTAAGGTTATAAGGTTATAAGGTTGTTTACTAATATAAGGTTGTTAACGGTGATTATAAGGTTAAATGGTGCCGTTAAGGTTATAATATTGTTTACTAATATAAGGTTGTTTACTTAACGGTGGTTATAAGGTTAAACGGTGGCCGTTAAGGTTATAAGGTTGTTTACTAATATAAGGTTATAACCTTAACGGCCACCGTTTAACCTTATAACCTTATATTAGTAAAC
>NW_025876293.1:1159-1557 GCF_002878395.1 Capsicum annuum
TGAATAGAACTTTTATCTATTTTTGAAAAAGTATTTTAACTTGTTAATTATTGTGATTTATAATGATCTACATTCTACGATATGAGATATTTGGCAGAGATTAAGGTTATAAGGTAATAAACTTGTTTACTAATATAAGGTTCTAAGGTTAAACGGTGGTCGTTAAGGTTATAAGGTTATAAGGTTGTTTACTAATATAAGGCTATTAACGGTGATTATAAGGTTAAATGGTGCCGTTAAGGTTATAAGATTGTTTACTAATATAAGGTTGTTTACTTAACGGTGGTTATAAGGTTAAACGGTGGCCGTTAAGGTTATAAGGTTGTTTACTAATATAAGGTTATAAGGTTAAACGGTGGCCGTTAAGGTTATAAAGTTGTTTACTAATATAAGGTTAT
>NW_025876294.1:0-1371 GCF_002878395.1 Capsicum annuum
ATATATATATTATTTGCTTCGGCATTCAAAAAAAAACTAATAAAATATGTTTATACAACCAAAACCATTCAAAGCATCCGCACATAGAAAACCATATTATATTCTTCATGATTCCTTTGGAAAGAAACCGCAAGTCCTGCGGTTGTGATCGACTCGTCTGCATTTACCGAAATTACTATTGCGTCACTTTTGTATGACGTATCATTAATTCCTGACTCCCAAATTTCAGAATGTCTCAACAATACGGGAATATTCATATTGATTTTACTAGTATTGAAGAACGTACGTAGAAGAAGATTTTAGTAGTTTTGAAGAACGGGTGTAGAAGAAAGTGGTTGTTTTTTGACTTTTCAGATCGTGAATCACAGGAAAAAAATTATGTATAACAAGAAATTTTTAATTCAAATATCAGTTACATGTTCTATCAATAAATGACTTAATGTTGGCTAATTACTGCCTTTAATTAAGGAACTGTAAAATAATTAAAGATTCTCTTACCTTAAATATAGGATTAGCTGTTACATCATACATTCAACCAATGTATAATATGTGACCGAATGTATGAGTATGTTTGTAAAAAAAAAAAAGGGAGAGAGAAAACAACAAGGAATTTTGTGTAATTATTTTCATTGTCTAGAAAATTTATGTTGTTTACACAATAATAAATCCGGGTTGCGAAAGCATTTCATCTGCTCCCAATTGTTTGATGGTATTGCTACTCCTCAAGTAAAAACACATGGAAATTAATGCTCTTTTGAATCTGGTCTAAAACTAATCTAACAAGAATAATTTGTACTAGTAATTTGGACATTTTGTTGTACTCTTTAAAATCAAAATCTGAATTTTTACCAAGAAAGTGGGAAAGGTCCATTAGATCCTATGAGATATACCATGTACAAAAGGAATATTCCCAAATGCTAAGACAACATTCCTAATAGGCTTAAGTCATCACTAGGCCCTTAAATCTGTTCCGAAAATTCACTTAAATTTCTTAACTAAGGCATGTACCTAACAGACCTCTCAAGTGCTAAAATTAGTACTTATCAGGCACAAAATGCTGATTTGGCAAGAAAAATGTGTTACACTCTCCATGGGCGCGTGAATAGTGTCTCAAATGGTATTTTTTTTTTTAAAAAAAAGTCACATTTTAATTTATTTAATACAATAACAAATTTTAATTTTAAAAAAAAAAAAAAAAAAAAACCCCCCTTTCCCCCCCCCCCCCCCATCCCCCAGCCTCAACCCCAACCATCTTCTTCATCTCATTTTTTTTTCTTTTTAAATTCTTAACAATCTTGTTAATATAATTAACAATTTTGAATTAAAAAAAAAAAAAGCAGTGGAAGCCAAGAACTTTAGCATATTAATACA
>NW_025876295.1:0-2116 GCF_002878395.1 Capsicum annuum
AGGAAAAAATAAAAAGCGAAAATAATAAAAAATAAAATTTGAGAGACCAATAAGTATGAAAAATTTTAAAAATATATTTAAGGTGTAGAGGAGTAAAATGGTACTTGTATTATACTTAAAAAGTAAGAAATATTATTTTTTTTAAAGACATTTTTTATTGAGGTAAAATATTTAAATTTACTCATATTTACGTCACATTAAAATGATAAGTAATCAAGCGGAACATGAAGTTGAAGAATCGAGCCTCACGGTCCAACAGAACACTATAATTTTGGCACAAATATTGTATTTGTATTCCACTCAATATGTACAAATAATCTATAAAGAATCTAGTTTTTTTTTTCTTTTTTTTTAGAAGTTAAAATCCAGCAAACTTAAAATCTTAGCTCTGCCACTCGTGAAAGTCGTAGTGAAGTGATGTATCAAAATCTTTTAGGTGGCAGTTCCTTGTTTACAGGGATCTGATTTTTGGAATATAGCCACTTATCTTTATACTCCTTTCGTTTTGGAATGAGTGAATTATTGAGATATTTATTTATGTTTTAAAATAAGTAAATCATTAAATTTTTTTTCAAATTTGTTCTTATGATTTGACAACCAATTAACTTTTGAAAAGGTATTACAAGGTTAGCTTTTTTTTTTGGAGGGGTAAAAATAGAAATTTGTGTTAAATTTATGTCTTTAATGTTTTTTCCTTAATATGCGTGTTAAAATTCAACAATTCATTTATTATGAAATAGAGGGAGTAATAATATTTCATTATAAAAATCAAATCTTTTTAGAACCGATTTTATGTTGTGTTATGTTATATATTCCCTATAACAACATTGCATTATACTCCCTCCGTTTCATAATAAATGAATTATTAGATTTTGGCACAAAGATTAAGAAAAAGACATTAAAGACATAAATTTAACATAATTTTTCGTTTTTACTCCCCCCCCAAAAAAGAAAAAGTTGACCTTCCAGTACTTTTTCAAAAGTTAATTGCTTGTAAAATTATAAGGGTAAATTTGAAAAAAAATTTAATGATTTACTTATTTTAAAACACCAATAAATATCTTAACAATTCCCTTATTCTGAAATGGAGGGACTATCAGTAAAAAAAATTATCTGAACGAACAATGTTGTTATAGAGAAATTCGACAGTAATATGAGAACAAAAAGAATCAAACTTGGCTTATGTATTTGACAATCAAATAAACAAAAGAAAAACTATCACTTTTTAATTGATATGTTAAGAACTTTGAATTAAATTACTCAATATTTATAATAATAAATAGTATTTTTATAATAACATCTAATATAATGTATTAAAAATACATAATTAACATCTTTTAGCTTGATTTTATCTTTAGAAATGTTATAAAAATAGAGAAATATAATTCTTTTAACTTGAAAACACATAAAACTTAATATATAGTTAATATCTTTAAACTTGAATTTATCTTTAGAAATGTTATAAAAAATAGAGAAATATAATTCTTTTAACTTGAAAACACATAAAACTTGACTATGTGAAATATAATATTATACTAAAATTTTCATTTTATTGCTATCCATTACCAATTATAACAAAATACCATCAAATTACAATTAATTCTTCTTCAACAATAATTCCAAGGCTAAATACATGTATAAGCCTCTCAACTATTCGACTTTTCTCGCTTAGGCACCTCAATTAGGTCATATACCTATTGAACCCTTACTTCTTCACAAAAACGTTTCAATTGAGCACAATTACTGACGTGACGCTGACATGTCGTAGTATGTGTAATACACTCTCCTAATAGAGAGTGTGAAGCCATAATTAATTGTAATTTTTTTTTAAAAAAAAATTTCCATATCAGCAACAATATAATTTTCCATTACATTGAACCTTTTTTAATTTCTTTAAAATTACATTATAATTTTTCCATTTCAAAATTAAAAAATTACATTCAATTTAAAAATTAAAAAAATTATATTGAACACCTTTTTTAATTTTCATTAGAATTACATTTTTTTTTTCTTTACAAAACAAATTCATCACTGCAACATTAAAATTACATTGTAATTTCTTTAAGAAACCATAAACTGAAATTACATTGAACATTTTTTTTTTCAATTTCGTTTT
>NW_025876296.1:0-1245 GCF_002878395.1 Capsicum annuum
GCCATTTGGCAGGACAAATGGGTGAAACAATGCGAACGGGGCATTTTCGGGTTAAATCGGTGTTCTATGGCCCATGGTTTCAGCGGTGAGCCTGTGGTACGAGCGTGCTGTGCGCCAAAAATTGATCGAGGCATGCCAGGGAGGTTGGGGGATCGTTCCAGTATACTCTATTTAATTTTTTATGTCCATTTAATTTTTTGTGTCCATTCGGGAGGATGAACGGGCGAAATGGTGCGAACCGAGAGTTTTCTAGTCAAATCGATGTACTATAGCCCACAGTTTCAGGGGTGGGCCCTTGGTCCGGGCTTATTGTGGGCTAAAAATTGACTAGGGCATGACAGAGAGGTTAAGGATCATCCTAGTGTGGTCCATCTAAATTTTTGTGGCCATTTAACTAAACAAACAAGCAAAACGACACGAACGGGGCACTTTCGGACCAAATCGGTGTGCTATGGCCCATGGTTTCGGCTGTGGGCCCAGGGTTTGGGTGTGCTGTGGGCTGAAAATCGATCGAGGCATACCGGGGAGATTGGGAATCATCCAGTGTGGTCCGTTTAATTTTTTGTGGCCATTTGGGTGGACAAACGGGCGAAACAGCGGGAACGGTGCCTTTTTAGGCCAAATCGGTGTGCTATAGCCCACGGTTTTGGGGGTGGGCTTGGGGTCCGGTCGTGCTGTGGGCTAAAAATTGATCGGGGTATGCCATGGAGATTGGAGATCGTCTCGGGGTGGTCCGTTTAATTTTTAGTGGCTATTTGGGTGGACAAACGAGTGAAACGACGCGAACGAGGCATTTTTAGGCCAAATCGGTGTGGTATAGCTCACAATTTTGGGGGTTGGCCCGAGGTTCGAGCATAATGTGGGCAAAAGATTGATCGAGGCATGCCAGGGAGGTTTAGTATCGTCCCAGTATGGTCCGTTTAATTTATCATGGCTATTTGGGTGGGAAAACGGGCGAAGCGGCGCGAACAAGGCATTTTTAGGCCAAATCTATATTCTATAGCCCACGTTGTTGGGGGTGGGCTCGGGGACCAGGCATGCTGTTGGCCGAAAATGGATCGGGGTATGCCAGGGATGTTAGGATCATCCCTGTGTGGTCCGTTTAATTTTTTGTGGCTATTTGAGAGGACAAACGGGTAAAACGATACGAACGAGGCATTTTCGAGCCAAATTGGTGTGTTATAGCGAACGGTTTTAGGAGTGGGCCCGGGGTCTGGACTTACTGTGGGTTAAAAATCAACCGCG
>NW_025876297.1:0-1045 GCF_002878395.1 Capsicum annuum
AGACCAAAGATAGTTTGTCTCACATCTTAGGCATCCAATCCAAAGACAAGTTTGGCAAATATCTTGGTTTTCCCGTGTTCCACAAAAAACCTTGCAATAGAGATTTCCAATTCATCCTAGACAATCTCAACACTAAGTTGGCTGGATGGAAAGCCAAATTCCTCAATATGGCTAGCAGAATCACCCTTACTAAATCCTCCCTTGCTAGTAATCCCGCTCAGGTCACGTAATTCATTTTGATCCCCTCTAAAATCCACTAATTGATTGACAGAACCCAAAAGAACTTTCTCTGGGGCACCACCCCTGATAATAAGAAAATGCATCTAATCAATTGGGAAACCTTGACTAATGCTAAAGCTAATGGGGGACTGGGCCTCTAGAGAGCTTCCATTAGGAACACCACTATGCTATCCAGTCTAGCCTGGAGAATTTACATGCGTCCCAACTGGGCAAAAATTCTTTAAAATAAATTATCCCCCATGGCATATCCCTCAAAGCTAACAACTTTAGAACTTTGAAAAGTGTCTTTGTGGGTTGGGAAATTTGTAGAACTGCCTCCTCTTGGAATATCCATAAGGATGACAAGATCAACTTCTGGAAGGACAGATGGATGCCTCACTGTGAACTCCTTCTTTCCATCATCCAATCCCTTCTTCCTTATTATTCCCAAGACATTAAACTCTCTGGGGTCTAGAGAAATGGCTCCTGGAACCTCAAGGATCTTCCGGTTGAAATCCCTGAGGATCTCATCCAAACTTTCACCAACTCCGTTTTCCCCAATCCTAGAGCCAATACTGATGAGCTTATTTGGCATGTCATCGATAATTGTCTGTTCTCCAGCAGAAATGCTTATAATCATATAGCCAAAACCTTTGAGATCAATTACTCCTCTAATTTCAACTGGGTATGGAAGGCTAAATCCCCTAAAACCTTTCTTTGGCTAGGCCAGCATGATAGGTTCCCCAATAACCTCAACCTCTCCAAGTGAGGAGTGAGATAAAATATTAGTTGTGCTATCTGCAATCATCACCAGGAAGACAAATCC
>NW_025876298.1:0-2517 GCF_002878395.1 Capsicum annuum
GACCCACCTCTATGGCTGCTGCCGCTGCTCCTTCTCCTTTCTTTAGCCTGTCCGCCACCATCGAATACCAGCCTTTTCACCGGCCACGCGTCCATCCGAGTCCTCCTCCGTCTTCCAACGGCTGCAACTATAGCACCGCCACCACCATACCTCTCCTCCGCCAGCGCCGTCCTCCGACGCCCCTCTCTCTCTTCTTCCCATCACAAAGTAGCAGCAATAGCGACCACAAGCCGCCTCTACCCTCATCTCCATCACCCTCCCCTTCCGATGTAACCAATCCAGATCTGCCACCACCTTCGCTGGTCACCACCGAATCATAACGAATTCGTAGTGAATGTGCTATGTATGTGAATTCCTTATATCAATGAACGAACACGAATTCAAAAGAATTAATTAGTAAATCAATGTCAAATTTTAATAATTTCATACTCAAAAGTATGTTAAAGAAAGAGGGGAAGAAGAAGGCTATAATATTAAGATTTAATGAGGAAAACAAACCTGAGATGGATTCACTACGAATCCGTCATGATTCGGTGGTGACCATCGAAGGTGGTGGCGGATCTGGACTGGTTACATCAAAAGAGGAGGGCAACGGAGAGAAGGATAGAGGTGGCTTGTGGTCGCTGTTGCTGCTGCTTTATGATAGAAAGAAGAGAGACAGAGAGGCGTCGGAGGGCGACACTGGCGGAGGAGAGGTGTAGCAGCGGTGGTGCTGTGGTTGCGGCGACTGGAGGACAGAGGAGGACTCGGCTGGATGCGTGGCAGGTGAGGCGGCTAGTATTCGACGGTGGCAGATAGGCCGGAGAAAGGAGAAGGAGCAGCGGCAGCAACCATGGCATCTGCTTCGATGGCGGCGCCAGCTGTCTTCTCCGATGGGTGCTGTCGTTGTTTGGCTGTTGTTGATGAGGGAGATCGGAGATTTGGAGAGATGGTTAGCCGACGAAGGGGGGGTGACAACGGTTTGAGTATTTTTAGAGAGAAGATGGAGAAGAGAGGTGGAGAGAGAGAAAAGAGGCTGCTTTGGTTTAGGGTTAGGGTTTTGGGGGTATTTGGTCTTTAAAAGGAAAGAAAAAGGTTTTTGATCTAAGCCGTTGAATCAATTTTGATCAACGACTGAGATTAATAAGATGAGAATTGGGTTAGAATTGAAAATGAAATCAATTGAGTCTGATTTAGGTTATAATTGTAATAAGGGGCTAATATCGTAAGAGATTGAATAAGTTGGGTTAAAAGGTGAATAAATTAGGCAAAGTAATTTTAAATTTGGCCAATATTTAAATAGATAAAAAATAAAAAATAAAGCTAGCAACAATAATAATAATGATAATAAATAATAGTAATCATAAATAACAAATAGTAAATAATAGATATTAATAATATTGATGATAAATAATAATAATAATAAATAATAGTAGTAGTGAATAAATAATAATGATGATAATATCAATAATAAAGAAATAATATTAAATAATGGAAAACTAAATTTAAATAAAACTACATAATATGTCGTGTTTAAATGGATAAATATTGTAAGACGATATTAAAAGATAATAAAATTAATTTGTGCATTTTTAAAATATAAATGTGACACGTTAAAAATCCGTTTGATGCGAGAACAAATACTACGTTTTAAAAATTAATTATTTTGCTAAAATAGCAGCCTAAATGTAATATTGGCAGGTAAAAATTGGGTGTCAACATCTGCCCCTTCATTGCTTGGGAATGATAAAAGAATTGTCAAGCAACGAAAATTGACGTAGTAGCCAATTTTGTCCGACCGAGGAAGATTCGTTGGAGTTAAAACAACACGAGGTGGTTTTAAAAATAATGTGGCCGAGACTTCAGTTTTAAGTCACCTACATATCTCTAGTTTTACGAGAATCAGGCCGTTTGTAGTTCTAGATTTAGGAATGAACAATATTCCTAAAAAGTGCAAATGATTAAGGCTGGGGTGTCAACAATGGTATCGTGGGTCAGTGAGATGGTAATGGATAGGATGATGACGTATAGGGAAGTTTGGAAATGTTGAGACAGGTGAGTTTCAAGATGAGTTTTCATGGTTGATGAATAGATGGGGTTGTATTCCGGAAAACAGAAACGAAAATTATCTCGGTTTGTTATTCCTTCTTTGTGACCTGCGTCTTTACATCACTAAATAACAAAGGTTAGACATGTAAGAAATAAATAATTGATAAACATAACGTGAATGTGGAAATAAAAAAAGCATATATATTGTATCGTGGAATCGTGTGATCAGCTGCTTGGCTTCTCATCATGGGATCTGCGTTTGGGCCTCTCCATGTATTGTGAAATAGTATGATCAGCTACTTGGCTTCTCATCGTGGGATCATCTTTTGGGCTTCTCCAGGCATTGTGAAATTGTCTGATCAGCTACTTGGCTTCTCATCGTGGGATCAACATTTGGGCTTCTCTATGCATCAAGGAAATCGTGTGATCGGCTATTTGGCTTTTCACCATGGGATCATCTTTTGGGCTTCTTCATGCATCATGAAATTG
>NW_025876299.1:0-2461 GCF_002878395.1 Capsicum annuum
AAAATCGTATACTCGTTGAGAACCCCGTTTGGATTACCCATATACAAGGAATCACTTGCACTCTTATTATCCCTTAGGATCCTTCCCGAAGAAGGCACAAATATGTTCTCTTTACCACCGACAAATGCAAGCCGCTCCCTAAATTTTTTACCAAATTTTTTAGCAATTGAATTGAATATGTATGACACGGGGTACTCCCATTCATCCATCAAAATCGAGTTGAGCGACTCGGCGATGTTTGTGGTTATCACATCGTACCTATTGCCCGAAAAGTATGCTCTACTCTATTTTTCAAAACCAAGCACATTTTCAAGGACATGAGCTGCCTCGGGGCATTTACTCTTCAATTCCACAAAATTATCGCTAAACTCATCAAAGGAATAAGTCTTTGTCGCAATGTAGAATAGATAAAGATGTTCTCCGTAGTGTTGATTTACGCAAAGATTTTCAGTGAGGTGCCTCATGCGAATTATGTGATGTGCACGACTGTATACACGAGAGAAGGCATTGACAATGCTAATGTGGCTGTCGGAGATGACACATAGATCTAATTCATCTTCTATAATAGACTTCAGCTTCTGGAAGAAGAAGGTCCAAGAAGCATCGTTCTCTTTATCGACGACATAAAAGGCAATCGAAAATATATAATTTTCGGTGTCCTGTGCAACGGCGCTAGCATAACGCCCCCGCACTTGCCATACAAATATGTGTCATCGACGGCAATTACCTTTCTCATGTGGGCATATCCTCGTATGCAAGCTCTGAATGCTAAGAAGTAATAAACGAACAATCCATCCATCCGGTTTACCATGATAGAGTAAGAAGACCCAGGATTCAATAACTCCACCATGTGGGAAATAGCCAGCAAGCAAGTATATCCGTGCTCTGGTGTCCAGCGAATGATGTTTTCGCAATCACACTTCCTTTCCAAAACATCCAATAACTTGCGCTGCAATGCAACTCCTTAAATACAATTTTTTGAATTTCTCTCATGCTTGGACCCTTACCATCCCGAAAATAATTTACGCATACTGAAGCAATCAATTCGGATGAAAATTTTTTGTGCCTACGGGTGGCATTTTCAACGTCGTACGTGTGCATCCCGACATACTTGTATATGCGAAATTTGTCCGAGGTGTCGTACTTTTTTACCCACAACAGCCAGCCACAACCACGAGATAAGCATTGCGCCTTCATCAATTTCGTGCAGCTTTCTCCATATAATAATCAAAAGACTGCCTCACCGTTGCTGCGTCTAGTTGCATTTTCAGCTCTTTTTTATCGGCGAATGTTTGACCACAACAGAAATTGGTTCCGTCGGTGAAGGAGTGTCCTGCTTGTGATTCCGTTTCACGATCTTCTTCGTCATATTGTGAGTCCGATGAAAAGTCTTCCATATGTATAGAATAATCTTTCATATTAATTGTATCATCGACATCGTTCTCATAATCATTCAAATCATCGTCGATCAAATCATCGTCGACTGTCGGGCGGCACGGAGGGGGTGCTGATGAATTCAGCGATCCTTCAAAGGACCTCTCAACCATATTTATCCTCAAAATTGGCCTAAAGCCATATGCATCAGCATCCATTATGTACGTCAGCACGCGTACATCGCTGTTTATGATCGTAGGATTCACCTTTTCACTCGAATGCATTACATAACTAATCACCATGTCGCTCGGAGCACAATCTAGATCCCCGTTCTACATTACGCTTGAAACAAATGCGTCGTATGAACTATTGCGTCGAACAGGAATGGGAATTGTCACCTTGTTAAATGATCTCCATTTCCAACATTTCGAAGTCTCCATCCATTCTCCCATGAAATCACCAGAAACCAAAACAAATTCTGCAATAGACATCATAGAATTAAGCTTCGGTCGATGGTAGATTATGCTTATGGTCTATGTCGAGTTGTATGCACGGTCGATGACTGGCGAGGACGGGTCGATGACTGCATAGATTTCCATACAAATACTTGAAATTGCAAATATTGCTTGTAATCAATGATTGTTGGGTTTATGGAATAAAGAAATGAACTTGGAGCCGCCTGAGCTATTGTAATGCACTTTCTAAAGTGGTTTTGAGTAATGTGAGTGATTTAAAGCTTTTTAACAATGGTGGAAAGTGTGTTTGAGAAGATAAGAAACAAATGGGGTAACAATGTATGCAATGGACAAGCTTATGATGTTTGTGGACTAATTTACAGCTGATCGCCGAAAAATAACGCCGGAAAAGTGGCCTGAATCGGAGCTTTTTGGTGGAAAAAATAACCACTTTCTATTTTTAGCTTTTGAAATTATTTTTTTTAATATTTTTGGAAACCTAGATATTATTTTTATATATATAGTGGTGGATGATGGAGTGGGTTGAAGTGTATTATTAGAAACTTGTGGGTGAATTTATTAAGTTGGAAGTATTGGGTTAAAGTGAATTATTATAAAGGTTGGGGCTGAAA
>NW_025876300.1:0-1059 GCF_002878395.1 Capsicum annuum
TTAGGGTACTTTCAAGACTTAACAAGTACTACACCTTGTCTTTCACCTTTCTAAGATCTAAAGTTCACTTTAATATTAACAAGGTGATGAATATGGTGAAGAACTTAAAGAATGCAACAAGTTCAAGCTCAAATCTAGATCTAGACTCAAGTGTTAGTGAAGAACAAAAACTAACACTAGAAACAACAAAACAAAGTAAATACACCTAGATCTAGACACCACAATCTTGGCCAAGACAACAAAAACAACAATTTCAACTTTCTCGGCCAAGAACAAAAATGGACAGATTGCACCTTTTTCTAGAATATTCAGTTTTTCAACAAAATTTTATTTTTATTTTCAAGTTTACGAGCCCAAGATTGATCTTGTGGTAACAAAATCAATCCATGCTATGATACCAAATGATACACTAAAATTTGGAAAGTACCCAAAATAGCCAATAACAAACTAGTTTTAACAACACAAACCGAGAACAAGTGAAAACAAGCCCCAAAATGTGAAGAACACAAGATTAATGAGTTGAAAAAGATATAAAATCACCCAAAATAGTATCTACATGATACGAACACAAGATTACAACAACAAGAAGATACAAATAAGTCACGGCTTGAAGATTACAAAAGACAAATACTAAAAAGATTACAAAAAAGTAAAGATAGATAGATAGGCCAATGGAGATGTAATATTAATAACCCAAGAACATGTTATACTCTTGGACACTCAATACTACACATTACAAAAACCTATCTCTTACGAAGACACAAGATCGGATCCCACCTCTCAAGCATCGATGTTTCCAAGCAATACTCAATCACTAGTGAATCCGCGCTAGTTCTTGACCTAGTTTTGGGTGGGAACTCCTCCCACTAGATAGAGAGCTTGTTACAAGTGTTATACACTCACAAATATCAACAAAAAATTAACTACTAAAACCCTAAAAGGTTCGATTTATAGAATATTACAAAAGTAAAGTGAAATGACTAAAAAGGCCCTTTAATGAATGGCTTCAAGTTGGTGCCCTTGGAGTGAAATTTATGGAAGGTTTTGGTGTCCATTTAC
>NW_025876301.1:0-1090 GCF_002878395.1 Capsicum annuum
TCTGTCTCATCCTCCATCAGAGCAAACAAATTGGGAGATCTAATTCTCATGTCATCTTCTGACTCCCAAGTTGCTTCTTCGACTTTCTGATTCCTCCACAGTACCTTTACTGAGGCTATCTCTTTGCTCCTCAGCTTTTAAACTTGGCGATCTAAAATTTCAACAGGCTCTTCTTCGTAAGACAAGGAGTCTGTCACTTTGATACCCTCTACAAGCAATACCAGAGAATAATCTCCAATGCATTTCTTCAACATGGATACATGGAATACCGGATGAACGGAACCCAAATTTGTAGATAATTCTAGCTCATAAATAACTGTACCAATCTTTTTCAGAATCTGATATGGCCCTATGTAGCGAGGGCTCAATTTAACCCTTTTTCCAAACCGCATAAATCCTTTCATAGGAGAAACCTTGAGAAACACCCAATCACCAACTTCAAACTCTAGTTCTCTTCTCCGAACATCGACATAGGACTTCTGACAAATCTGAGCAGTCTTGAGTCATTCTCTAATGATATTTACTTTCTCCATCGCCTGATGAAAAAGATCAGACCCATATAACTGGGTTTCACCCACTTCATGCCATCCTATCGGAGACCTACATCTCCTCCCATACAGAGCCTTAAAAGGAGCCATCTTGATGCTGACATGGTAACTATTATTGTAAGCAAATTCAACCAGTGGCAGGTGATCTTCCCAACTACTTTTGAAATCAATGACGCATGCCTTCAACATATCCTCAAGGGTCTGAATGGTATGCTCAGCTTGCCCATCCGTCTGAGGGTGGAAAACTGTGCTCAAATTCACTTGTGTACCTAAACCCTTCTGAAAAGATCTCCAGAACTGAGATGAAAATTGCGTACCTCTATCGGATATAATGGACACTGGTTTCCCATGAAACCAAACTATCTCGTCAATGTAAATCTTAGCATAACCCTCTCCCGAATAATTAGTCCTCACAGGCAAAAAGTAGGCTGACTTTGTCAACCGATCTACAATCACCCATATAGAGTCATATTGGTTTCGGGATCTCGAAAGTCCTGTAATGAAGTCCATGTTTATCATCTCCCACTTCCATAAAGGCAAGG
>NW_025876302.1:0-2363 GCF_002878395.1 Capsicum annuum
TCTTAACATATTATTCTTCGAATAATTCTACTATAAAGTAACTAACATGAATTTATTTTATCATACCATGATTGTTGGAAATTATGAATTTAGCTATTCATAATCATAAATAAATATACCTGTTTGGATAGGTTTGATATTTCTAAGGTTTGTTCCTCCATAGCTTTTTCCATTGAAATAAATCTGTTTTCTAATAACTAAGCAAAATATTTGTTGTGGACAAGAGAGAGTTTTTGCTTCAACACATGAAGGCTTGCTCTGCAATGCCTTCGGTTCCTCTTATTTATAGACTGAATAAATCTTTACAAGAGTATTCATATTTTTTAAAATTAGTCTACTTTACAAAAAGTCTCCTAATAAGACAAAAATTATTAATGTCTAGACTAATAATAGTCAAAAAGTCTAAAAAGTCTAAAACCTAAAAGTTTAGCCTATACAAAAGTTTTCAATACTTTACGTAAAATATATTGTGAAAGTTTACATGCTGCTTTCACAATTTAATAGCTTGTCTTCTATTATTACTCTGTTGATATCTTCTCGTTGTCGTATCTGCTGCTTTTCCATATCTCCATTATTGCTTCTTATCTTGTATCTTCCAGCTGGCGTTCTTATCTGCTTGATTGATTTTTCTTCTATTCTAGCTGAACTTCTGGGATATCATTATCTCCTCCATTACATTTTGAACATTTATGATCTGGATATTTATGTTCAATTGTCTTGCAATATCTGGTTAATAATTCTTCTGAAATAAATTTTTCTCTGGTTAATATTTATGCTCTGGCGATAGGTTCTGTCTTTGGTTTGAGTAACGTCAGAATCCATTACCTAATAGTTTCTATATCTATTTCTCGTATTTCCTTTGAATTTGAATATATTAGTACATGATTTCTTGAATAATAACTCCATATGGGATTTTGGTTGCAGTATGTGTTCGCTAGCTCTTGCAAAATTGTAAATAGTACGATAATCCTCTTATTTGCATAAAATTTTAGTATCTCAATTCTAGGTATTTCTGGTTGTGGAATAATATCTAGTGGTATAATCATGTCTCGTGTCATTCCTATCTTTACAACTTGTATAGTTTTTTAACTTCATCATATAATATCTCTGCTGGTACCGTGTAAATTTTTATAAAAAATAGGGTACCTTTGGTTATTCTTTTAAAAATGATAAATGCTTCATATATTTCCGGTATAGTGGATATCTCATTTCCGTCAGAGGTATATACAGTACTGAGTAGTCCATATTCATAGCAAGTTTTAATTAGACTTCGTTTGGTTTTAGGTAAAGCAATTAGCTTATTATATCCGGTCAATCTCTGGGTTATATAGTTTGTATCTGGTTCTTGGATGTTTATAGCTTTGGGATTAGTATTTAAAAAGGTCTGTACATTGTAGATATTTTCTATATATGTCCGGGTTGTGTAATTGTAAGTCTTTTTGTCTTGGTTTAGACTATCTTGGTATGTGGTAATTTGTGGGGGTATAAACATGGAATCTTTTGATGTATTTCGTATATATGGTTTATCAAATAGCTTGTTTAGGTTCATATTTGTATTTTTCCTAACTCCTTTGCTTGTACTTGTAGAAGTAGATTGATAAATGTTATGGGTTTTATGGAGTGTCCCATCGTCTCCTTCTAGCTTTGGAACTTTAATGTCTTCCGATTGACATAGCTCTGTACACTGCTGAGTTAGCTGATTTGTAGCTATAAACTTCAGTTTAACTTCATTAGTCTTTAGCTTTTCTATTTCATTACCCATACTGTACAAAAAATAATAAATTCGAAAGAGGAATTAGATACAAAAAAGAACTTACAATCATTTTTAGGATTAGTAAACCAAGTGAGGGAATATATTCCAAAATTAGCAGAAACTTTAAAATCACTAGAGAAAAAATTAAAAAAAGATGTAGAATATAACTATAACGAAGAAGAAAAAAAACAAGTTCAGAAAATAAAATTACTTTGTAAAGAATTACCAAAACTACAATTTCCAGATGAAAATAGAAAATTTATATATATAGTAGATGCAGATCCTAGTGAATGTAGTTATGGAGGAGTACTTAAATACCAATATGAAGCAGAAAAATTAGAACACTATTGTAGATACTACTCAGGTACGTTCAATGAAACAAAAATAAAATGGGAAATAAATAGGAAATGATTATGTTCATTATATAAATGTTTGTTAGCATTTGAGCCATATATTGTATATAACAAGTTTATTGTACGAACAGATAATACATAGGTACACTGGTGGTTAACAAAGAAAATACAAAATTCAGTTACAACAAAAGAGATTCGGAGACTAGTCTTGAATATATTAAATTTTACATTTATAATTGAAGTAATTAGTACTAACA
>NW_025876303.1:0-1684 GCF_002878395.1 Capsicum annuum
TTAAGAATAGAACAAACCTTAATAAATCAAATAGAAGTATTAGAAACAACAGAAGTGATCATAATCTCAGACTCTATAAATCTAGTAAACTGCGTAAATCATATAAACTTGTTAAAGTTTAAATTAGAAAGTAAAAGCTATTGTATAGAATATAGAAATATTAGAATACAATCCGTTAGAAAACAGTGTATTAAAAATACGTTCCTATTAGGGTAAGAATAATATTAAAATAGATAATTTAAAGAAACTAGAATATTTAGATCTAACAATTTAAACTGAGAAGAAATACAGACATTTTAAAGACAATTCTCTTATAAGTTGTAATTTTAATAATGGAGAGCATATATTACAGGGAGAAAATCCACAATTAAATACTATTATAGATATTAAAGAAGATATTGTTAAAATATCTAAAACTGAAGAGAGAGATGGACAGTGTATTATAAGAAAAAAAGTATTTTGAGAGAAAAATATACTTTGATTTTGATAACTACCCATGACCTAATGAAGGAGGGAGTACTGAGTAGCATTTTACATCATATATAATCAAGAAATACATTTGCTTCAACCTTGTTGCTTGCTCATATCTGCATATTTATTTATTTTTAATTATAATATTTATTTTTAATATAATTTTGCTATTATATTTTGTTGTTAGTATATAAAATATCTATTGTTATTATTATATTTAATAATATTTATTGTTATTATTATATTTTGGTATCAGATCCCTAAGATTCTAGGAAACTTTATTATATATGGTGCCAGATAATATTTCCAGAACTCAAAAAAGAAAACCTAGACCCTACGAAGAACGAATAATATTAAATTCAGAATATTATTGGTATATTAGAAATATAAAGAAGGAATATACAAATTTATATAACATTTTAATAGAACAAAGGCAGTTATACCTTAGATTACTTGAGGTCTCACCAGATTCAAGCGGAGAGGTTTATCAGGAGCTACTACAAGTAGATAATAGATTATCTGAAGTACAGGTCAAAATATTCTACTATACAGACGAACTAAGAATAGAAAATATTTTGAGACAAAAGTATGCTATACATCTAGCTTAATGAGAAGACCTCTTAGAAATACTAGGTCATACAACGCGATTAAAGAAAAATTATATTACCTATATTTAGAATATAAGAGAGTTAATAATACAAAGAAAGACCCTATAAAACTAGATCAATTAATTACCACAATATCCCAACTGGAATATAACTTAATAAGGCATCTCAAATCTAGAAATATATGAGAACACACTCGTGAGCTAGAAGTATACAACTAAAATATTGGTACTTAAATAGAGAAATATTACTAAAATCAAAGGCGAGCGAGTTTGAAGAATTTTCAAGTAAATATTTAAGAATACTAGAATCATCAAAGACAATATTATTAGAAGAATATATATAAGTGCATTAAAGTGGGAATTAGAAGGTGTTAGAAGTGATATAGAACGATATAATAAACACATAAGGATTCATAGAGAAAAGTGTAGAGAAATCATTTCTTTAGAATAACGAAGGCACAATAAATAAAAAAGATATATGAAAACACATCCAGTCGCTAAAATAGTACAAAGGTTACTTAATCAATTATATAAAGAAGTGAAACAAAGACAAGAAATTTTAAGAATAGAACAAACCTTAATAAATCAAATAGAAGTATTAGAAAC
>NW_025876304.1:0-4876 GCF_002878395.1 Capsicum annuum
TGATCTTCAATAGATTGATGTAGCTTTGATTTGGGTGTTGAATCATGGCGGAAATGATAGTTAAAGCATCAATGAACTCATTTTTTCATTCTCAAATTATGCTTGAACTTGTTCTCCTTTAATCTTTTGTATAATTCTTTAACGAAATCCACATATGGCATGATATTAGAGTTTTTATGACCCATTTTCCTAGACCTTATGAATTACTAGATTTGAATATGTGATGACTAGTTATTCTTAAACATTCATATCAAGATCCAACATGATGCTAAGAATAAAAGACTTATACTTGGACATGTTGTTTGTGTAGATGAATCATAGTTTTACAGTTACAAGATAATGCTAACCAACTTTGATATGAGGACCGCTCTAATCCCTAGGCCTTTGAAACAGACCACCCTATTAAAGAAGAATCTCCAACCGGGGTATGCTTTAACAGTGTCTTCTCCTATGAACAATACAACTTTATCTGTGAAGTAAGCTTTGAGTCTCTTATAATATTCATCGAATAAATTTTTTAGTGGATGATCTGCTAGATCTTTTCTCTTGATTGTCTTTTGATTTACATATAACATATCGAGCTTACTCAGAAACATTTTCCATTTATATAATTTCCCATAGGCATAGATTTCTTGAATATGTACTTTAAAGGATCCATTATGAGAATTAGATGTGTTGTATATGAAGCTAGCTAATGCCTCAAAGTCTAGGTAACCCAACTCAAATCACAAAACGTTCTTATAATAGAATTCCATAAGTTTCAAACAAAGTGAACTTTTTACTCAACTAGTAAATTGTTCATTCATTCTTCTCGCTTTCATCATATAGATCATAACACATCCGAATGCATTGTCTAAGACTAATAACAGAGAAATAAAATATTTTCTTCTCTTATGATAGTAACACTGATAGGCTTAATAAATAATTCTTGATACTATTAAAGGATTCCTGACATTCTTTGGTCAATTTGGTCGGTGCATCTTTCTTTAAAAACTTAAATATGTGCTTAGAATTAACTATTGACTAGGCTATGAACCTACTGATACAACTGTCATGGTTCTCATGTTTGTAACACTTACATTATTTAAACCAAACAACATACCATATATTGATGAACACCTGCAAGGTGTGATGAAAGCCATTTTTCTTCATATTATTAATTGATTAGGATGTGATTATACCCAAAAAAATCCATGAATGACCACATTTTGTGCTTTCACCAATTATCAATGAGGATTTGGATATTGGGCAGTAGAAAATTGTCCTTGGGACTAGCTTTTTTCATTACTGTGTAATTATAGTAGATCTTGATCTTTCCCTTCTTTTTAGGCACTTGAACAATATTGTCTAGACATGTTGGTTACTTAGTAACCTCAACAATCTTGGATTTAATCTCCTTAGTTACCGCTTCTTTGAGCCATAGACTCGCATTCAATGGGAACTTTTGATTCTTCTGCTTCATGGGATTGAATAATGAATCGATTGTTAACTTATATGATATAATATTTTCACTCAATTATGGCATATCATGCTAGGAGCAAATGAATATTTCAATGTACTTTCTCAAAAACCTAATGATTTCTCTCTTCTATTCTTTTATTAGATGAATACTATTTTTACTTTTTTACTACACCATTGTTTCCAGATTAACCATCTCGATTTCTTCAAGATTGAGCTTTTCCAGGTTCTTAAAATCTTTGAACTCTTTTTAAATTGTTCTAAGACCATTTTTCTTCATTTATTCTTCCCATTCATCCCTTTTTATCTTAATTTACTCATTCAGCTCTTGATATGACATGACATTAGTAGGGCTAAGTTATTATTATTGAAATCATAAACAATATAAATTAGATAAACACAAGCAAAAAATAAAGTAAATAGTATAGATTTTCATAACAAGGGTAGACTTTATAATCACTAGCAATAGCCCACACAAGTTTGGGTTTGTGATTTTTGGAAAATATAAAATAGAAGCAAGGTAATTAAAACTTAAAGGATGGGTTATGGACTATCTAGACTACCAAAAATTTGTAGAAAAATATTTTTTAATTATATTTTATCCTATCATCTACCATACTGATTGGGGAGTCATGAGCAAAGTAGAGATCTGGTTTAATATCATCTCCTGATATTTATCTTTATTTATTAATCTCATGTCTTGGAGCTTCTCTATTAGAAAATTTTTGTTTAAATAGGTTCCCTATTCTATCCCCAAGACTATCTCGTAAAGCCTATAAGCATATGGGAAATGAATGGTAGAGGTGAGTTAGTGGCTTTGGCAACTGTAAACACTTATTATCTTCAGCCTCTTCTCCACTTCCTTCCAGAACATACCCTAATCCGTTCTTGTAAAGGTATCACAGATTTTTATCAATTCAATTATGCCATCAATGTTCTTTTCTAGACCAAACCAAGGTTCAAAGACACTCTTTTTCATGAAATTAGCTAACTTCTTATATATCAAAGGCATTGACATCTAAGGGGTTGAGTCTTTTTTCTAGAATCCATGATCTCTTTGATATAGAAATAGCTCCATCTTGGGACATCTTTAATTTAAAAAATGTAATTATTTGGTTCTCTTTAATGCATTCCCTCACCAAGAATAATCACTTACTTGTCTTCCCATAAAAATTTCAAATTTTGATGTAATGTTGATGAGGCAACCACTACTGTATGGATCTAGGGCCTCCAAAGAGAAGATTGTATCCCATAATCATATCCGTTACTTGAAACTCATATAAAAATTTACTACAACATTTTAGTCATATTGCCACCTTGCAAAGTGTGACCTAAAGAAGTAGAAAGTGTGGCCTTTGGTCAAAGGCTATGCTTTCGGGCTTACGATGACAATTTTTGGGGATGGCATAAAAAGGCGTAACCTTTGACTTTAGGATACACTTTTCAAGTGTTGCCATATCAGTACATTTAAAAAGATTGGCCATTAAGGTATAAAGTCCACACTTTGTAGCTTCACACTGGGAACACTTATATCTGATAAAGCTACACTTTCATGTGTGGCCTTTACTATGTTATTGGGAACTTTTCACAAGCATAGCCTTGTCTAGCACCTCTATAACAACAATTAAAAATGTGGCTTTTTTTTATTACTAGCCACACTTCAAAATCGTGGCATTTTATACGTCCTTTACGCCAACACTTGGAAAGTGTAAGCATATTTTAGGTATATGCCAAGCATATTTTAGGTATATGCCATAACTTTATTAATAAGCCAAACTTTTGAAGTGTGAAAATATTATCAAAAATTTGGTAGTTCAAGCCACATTTTATAGAAATGGCATTAGGCATAAAATGTTAGAACATAATTATTACATATACATACATATATATAATCTCACACACCAAATAACTAATAAATAATTCAAATGCATAGATTTACAATGCATTTCAAAAAAAATGTCTTTTACTACACATACTATTAGAACACAACATTTTAATGATTTGTATTAAGTACAACACAAAACCAACGGTATTTAAAAATATATCACAATAGTTCAAAAATTTGTCATCATTCACTTCAGTCTAGATTGAGTTGACTTGTGGCGATCACCATTCAAGTTTGATCACCAGCATTTTTCCTACACATTCAAACTTAACAAACAATTAGAAAAAATATTATGCTCGAGAAATATTCATATATTTTTTCAAACTGGAATAAGGAAGTACGTGGAATGTTTTTAATTAAGCATGCAAAATATGATTGCTTCTTGATGAGAAAGAAATGTAATAATTGGCCAAATGAAGAGTTCTCGAGTTAAATTAAATGTTTCAGTTGCAACAGACCAATACATCAAGAAACTATCTCGATTGAATCTGAGACAACATGCAACAAAGATCTACACTATTAAATCATTTAGATACCAAAAAAGATGTATAAAAAAGTAATACCAAGAGAGAGTGTTCAAACTGAGCACTTCGTTTTCCATCTTCTGTCACAACAGTCCATCCATCAGGCCACATACGATCAGGCCTAACACCTGAAATAGAAATAATCAAGACACAAGAAATAATCAAGACACAACGACAACAATAACATACCTAGTAAAATTCCACAAATCAAGATACAAGGAAAAGAGAGATTTTATAGTGTATGGTACACAATGAATTTTGAACCGAAGAACTTACTAGCATTAATCATAGGTTCAATTGTAAAAGTTTGGCTAGCTTTCATCAAACCAACTGCTTTATTTCCTTATCAGATTAAGTTAACAAAAGAAAGATTCATCAAAGTAAAGACAATTTTACTTAGATACCACAATCCCAGAGGTGTACTACCATAACTGAAATATTATGTTAAATTTACAGTGTTGTTTCTATTATGCTAGATATTGAAGGAAATATGTGATGCAAATATATTTCGCTGCTTGACGTAACATGTAGATTTAAATTTTAAAAGATAATTTTTTTGGATAAACCAAAAAATCTTTAAAGACATAATGTTGAGGATACTTGAATAATGCAGAATATTTGGTGCACAGTAGAAAAGCTCTCCAATTCCATGACCACAATACGACTTCACCTATCACCCAGTCGCAAGAAAATGAGAATATGCAAAACATGTCAGTTTCCTACAAAAATTAAGCCTCACTGGTCCAATTTATGGATAGTTAGGTAATCTATTTTGTATTTTATCTTACCATATATAATCCAGACATAATAGCATGTCGATTGATGACCTCTCCAATTTCCCAAAATTATAGCAATGTCCTGGTCTTATATTTTGCTCTCAATATCACCTTAGCAATGTTGTTTGGGAGTCCTTCAAAATATCTTAAGCAACATATATTTTCGTTAACCAGTAAGAAATATTTAAAAAGCAGGGTGCACTAAGCTCCCACTATGTGTGGGTCCAATAAAG
>NW_025876305.1:0-1124 GCF_002878395.1 Capsicum annuum
CAATTGGTGTGTGCAGGTGATCTGCAAACCAGTTGAAAGGAGTTACTATCCTTTTAATAGTGAATCTCGAATAATCAATGTATTCTGGATTTCGTTCGTTCATAGAATATTCGACTTCAATTGAGTCAGTGTCAACAAGGATGGCCTCATAATACCTTCTTGTTTTAATAGGATTTTCCGTATCCACAAAATTTTTGTCATTATAAACAGGCTTGATTAGCTGTTCTAATGGATATCCCTCATATGCTTTGTCTAAAGCAATGATGGGCATTACCTGTGTGGTAATAAATTTGAATTCTTCTCTGACTGGAGGGGTTTTTTTTGGAGTGACTGCCGTGGGATCTACGGCCTGTGCAGAGGTCTCAGGAGCATTCATTGCGTAGCTTTGTTTGGTTTGGACTGATGTACTGGATGATTGCCCTTTATCAAAAGGCTTATTTGTTTTCAAATCTACCAATTTACTTGGCATTGGTGGAGTGAGCTTTGGAAATTCTGCCAAAGCCGAGTATTTGTTTTGGAACGGTGTCTGAAGTTCCGTCTTTAATGTAGGCCTCTGAGGGACTGATGGTCTTAAAGGGTTTGTTAATGCGGATGGAGAATCGAATGGTCTAACCATCCTGGTTTGTTCTTGTCTGCTTTCTGCTGGGACTTTTCCCAGAGTGGAGGGTCTCATTTTGGCCCTGTAAAAATTCTCTTGTTAGAAAATTGGGAAGGGAATTATTTTCTCATTAAATAAACTCAATTTAAAAATCAAAGCTAGATAGGACAGCTTGCCATCTAGCAAATATTTGTTTTGAAACAAGATTTTTAACATCTTTTTGCAAAATTTCTTTAGCAGATTTACAATCTACCCTGAGCAAGAATTCCTTATTAACAAGGCCATCTTGAAATTTTGTGATACATAGCACTATAGATGAAATTTCTTTTTTAACAGTGCTGTAGTTTTTCTGTGCAGAATTCCATATTCCGGATGTGAATCTGACTAACTATTCAGGAGAACTTTCATTGATCTTTTGTTTCAGTATACCCCCATACGCAATATTTGAAGCATCGGTTTCGACTATCATGAAGGCTTCAGGGTTAGGAATACCTAGACACGGAAGATTCTGGACCAAGCTTTTGAT
>NW_025876306.1:0-3268 GCF_002878395.1 Capsicum annuum
CCTACGAAGATTCTCCCTTACCTCTTATTGAAGCAAATAACGTAGAGGAAACATTCGTCTATCAAATTTTTAATACAGTACCAGTGAGTCGTATCCCTGAATGGCAGGCTATACCAGAACTGCAATTGTCTTCTGCTTCTATCATGATGGTGAGTGAACTTTGGAAATACGGATTTTAGCCAGGAAAGGGTTTGGGAGCGTCTCTGCACGGTATAGCTCATCCCATATGTCCGAGTGAAAACGTGGGCACGTTTGGTCTGGGATTTGAGCCTACAGCTAAAGATCTGAAGAAAGCCAAGGGAAGGAAAAAGCAAATATGGTCACTCCGTCTCCCAATGCCACTACTCAGTGAATCATTTTTTAAGAGCGGTGTCACGAAGCATGAGGAATTAGAGGTTGAATTGGTTGATGACTTCCGAAACCTTTGTATTGAAGTTGATATGGTCGAAGCAGGAGAAGGTACCAGTATGGGAGACATGCAATTCATAGGTTCGGCTCAATAATTGGGAAGTCACTCCTCTCCCCGTCAGGAGGGAGTTTTGGTAGTTTATTTTGTTTTTCTTTTTATTTATCCGAGTTATTTCAGGGTTGTAATTCAGATTTTAGTTTGTTTATGTTATGTTGGCATCTGTGTTTAAACCCTTCTATCTTTTATTTAATGAAATGCAATGTCCCTTTTGTTTTGTGTCTAATATATTTTGTTTTTCTTTTCTTACACAGTTCTCTTTATGCTAATTCTAATGACATGACATGCATGCGGAATTTTTAGCCTGGTCTTAAAATCCAAACTAATCAAGATGTAATGAAGCAGGATGGGGAATATGATGAAGAAAAAGTACTAGAAGAAATAAGCAAAGAGTTGGAACAGTTTGAAGACAACCGAATCCTAATTTGAATAAGACTGAGCCAATAAATCTAGGGGATCAAGAAGAGGATAAGGAAACTAAAATAAGTGTACATGCTTTGCCACGGCTAAAAGAGGGAATGGTCCAAGCATTAATTGATTATAAGGATGTTTTTGCATGGTCTTATGATGATATGCCTGGTTTAAGCACTGAATTAGTGGCTCACAAATTGCCAACTGATCCCGCATTCCCTCCTGTCAAACAGAAGTTGAGGAAGTTTAAAATGGATGTAAGTATTAAAATTAAAGAGGAAATCATGAAACAACTTAAAGCCAAAGTAATTCGACTGGCTCGCTATCCCATGTGGTTATCCAATGTTGTCCCCATACCAAAGAAAGATGGTAAAATTCGAGTATGTGTTGATTACTGTGATTTAAACAGAGCAAGTACGAAAGATGATTTTCCACTGCCCAACATCCACATTTTGTTGGACAACTATGATAAACACGAGGTTGCCTCTTTTGTCTATGTCGGATATCACCAGATCATTATGGATGACGATGACGCAGAGAAGACGTCTTTTATCACACAATGGGGAACTTATTGTTATCAAGTGATGTCGTTCAGTTTGAAGAATACTGGACCAATATATATGAGAGCCATGACCACTATGTTTCATGATATGATGCATAAGGAGATTGAGGTCTACGTGGATGATGTGATTATTAAGTCAAAAAGTCAGGCCGGCCATGTTAAAGATTTAAGAAAGTTCTTTGAAAGGCTTCGCAGGTATAATCTCAAACTCAACCCAGCAAAATATGTATTCAGAGTTCCATCTGGAAAGCTGTTGGGGTTTGTAGTCAGCCGTCGGGGAATTGAATTGGATCCCTCGAAAATCAAAGACATTCAGGATTTGCCCCCGCCTAAGAATAGAACGGAGGTGATGAGTTTGCTCGGGAGACTGAACTACATTAGCAAGTTTATTGCTCAACTCACAACCACTTATGAGCCCATATTCAAGTTGCTGAAAAAAAGTACTGAGGTAAAATGGACTGAAGAATGTTAGGAAGCGTTCAATCAAGTTAAAATATATTTGTCAAATCCGCCGGTGTTGGTACCCCCGGAGCCTGGTAGGCCATTGATCTTATACTTATCAGTCATGGACAATTCTTTCAGTTGTGTCCTGGGTCAACATGATGTCACAGGCAAAAAGGAGCAGGCTATTTATTATCTTAGCAAGAAGTTCACCACTTATGAGGCCAGGTATACTCTTCTTGAAAGGACTTGTTGTGCCCTAACTTGGGTAGCACAAAAGTTGAAGCATTGTCTCTCATCCTATACTACTTATCTCATCTCCCGCATGGATCCTTTGAAGTATATCTTTCAGAAGCCTATGTCAACAGGTCGATTGGCAAAGTGGCAAATATTGCTTACCGAGTTCGACATTGTATATGTGACTCAAACCGCCATGAAAGCCCAAGCCTTGGCAGATCATCTTACTGAGAATCCCATAGATGAAGAGTATGAGCCATTAAAGACATATTTTTCTGATGAAGAAGTGTCGTGTGTCGATGAAGTCGTTATAGATGCTAATCCTGGTTGGAGGTTATTTTTTGATGGAGATGTTAACATGAAAAGAGTCAGAATAGGTGCAGTTCTTATCTCTGAATCGGGACAACATTTCTCGGTGACAGCACAACTTCGATTCTACTATACTAACAATATGGCAGAGTATGAAGCCTGCATTCTTGGTCTGAGGTTAGCTGTTGATATGGGAGTCTAAGAATTATTGGTGTTGAGAGATTCAGATTTGCTCATCCATCAAATTCAAGGCGATTGGGAGACGCGAGATTTGAAGCTCATCCCGTATCGACAATGCTTACAGGAGTTATGTCAACGGTTTGTGTTAGTAAAATTTAGGCATATTCCCAGGATTCGTAATGAAATTGCTGATGCTTTAGCCACTCTGTCTTCAATGCTCCAACATCCTGACAGAGCCTACATCAATCCAGTACATATACAGAGTCGTGATCAACATGCTTACTGTAGTGTGGTTGAAGAAGAGCTCGATAGAGAATCCAGGTTCTTGGATATCAAGTGGTACATTCAATCAGGAGAATACCCAGCATATGCCACCAATGATCAAAAGAGGACTATCAGGCATTTGGCTAGTGGATTTTTCTTAAGTGGGGGAATCTTATATAAGAGGACCCCAGATTTGGGACTTTTAAGGTGTGTAGATGCAAAAGAAGCCTCGAAAATCATGGTTGAAATACACTCCGAAGTATGCGGGTCGCATATGAATGGTCATGTCTTGTCAAAGAAGATTCTTCGAGCAGGTTATTACTGGCTTACTATAGAAAGGGATTCTATTCAATTTGTTTGAAAGTGTCATCAATGTCAGGTACACGGAGATCTGATAC
>NW_025876307.1:0-2387 GCF_002878395.1 Capsicum annuum
ACCAAAGTTGTTCAAGGAATATTTAAGGGACTAGATTGAACCTACTCTAAAACATAAGGAACCGTTCTTATCATTTTTCCCTATAATGTTCTTCTAAATAATAAGGATAATTTGGTAAAATCAGCCAATGTAGAGAGAGAGAGCGAGAGAGGTTACTGCAATAATGCAAGCCGCCTGCCGACTAACAGTGAAGCGGCGAAATAAACGGGCAAATTTCTTATCAACCGATGTTGTTTTGTTCCCCGGGTTTGGACAGTCTTCTGACAGGACGGCGACGTCGTTTGACTTGTCATGAATTTCATCTCTAACAGAACTCTCTTGTTTAACAATCCGGTGCCGGTGACTAATACGGCGTCGTAGAGGAGAAGTAGAATTTGAAGGAGGAGGAGGAGGAGAAAGAGAGTTCTGAAACAACGTTGTTCGAGGGTAAGGCGAAGAGAATCTCCGGGCCGGAGTTCGGGGAGGGTTGAAAGGTTGTGAAGGGAAAATCCAGTCTCGGTTGGTCGTCGACGGCGTGTCGGGGTTGACGGACATTTTGGTAACTGCAACAAAAGTAGCCGGGTCAGCAGTGATTCTGACTAGTTGAAATTGAACTGGGTTAAGTGGTCACAATGAGTGAGGTGGTCTTTGTATGTTTTGAAATTATTTAAAGAATGCTATTTCATTTTGATTGTTGAATTTTTTTGGTCATAAAAATAAAGAATTTATTTTATTAAAGATTTTTTGTGGATAGAAGTGAAAAAATAAAAGAAATAGAGAAAGGAGAAGATATGGGGTTGGTGGGGTGTGAGGACGAAGAAGACATGAGGTGATGGAGTGTGAGGAAGAAGGAGAAAGAAAAATTAATGGCCGAAAATTTTAAAGTGGGTCTTAATAAAAAATTTTTGTCCTTTTTGAAATAAAATCACGCTTTAATTTTTTATTTTATTTTCTTTCCACATCAGTCATTAAAGGGTAATATAATTCATTTAAAAGTTGTTAAGAGGTAAATAATTATCCACGAAATTAAATATTAAAGTAAATTTTTGGCTACAAGTTCAGTGGGGAAATTATATCTTTTCCCATAAAATATTTAACCACAAATACCTAGAAAGCCTCATCAAATCATAAAATATGCAAACAAAAACTGCTTTAGACAGTAAAAAGATAATTTTTTAAAGAAAAGGTTGAAACTACACTTAAAAAAGTTGCATTGAATTCAAAAAATAAATCAAAAATAACAAAGACTACAAAAATTATTGCTCTAAATGTCAATATCAGTTAATCTCCTTTCCTTTTATAGTTTACATCAAATTTAACAAATGGTAAAAATTTTATGGAAACTAAAGTGTTAATGTTTGACAAACTTAAAGAACCAAAGTTATTCAAGGAATATTTAAGGGACTAGATTGAACCTACTCTAAAACATAAGGAACCGTTGTTATCATTTTTTCCTATAAGATTCTTCTAAATAATAAGGATAGTTTGGTAAAATCAGACAATGTAGAGAGAGAGAGGTTACTGCAATAATGCAAGTCGTCTGCCAACTAACAGTGAAGCGGCGAAATAAACGGGCAAATTTCTTATCAACCGAATGTTATTTTGTTCCCCGGATTTGGACAGTCTTCTGATATGACGGCGATGTTGTTTGACTTGTCATGAACTTCATCTCTAACAGAACTCTCTTGCTTAACAATCCGGTGCCGATGACTAATACGGCGTCGTAGAAGAGAAGTAGAATTTGAAGGAGGAGGAGGAGAAAGAGAGTTAGTAGAATTTGAAGGAGGAGGAGAAAGAGAGTTCTGAAACAACGTTGTTCGAGGGTAAGGCGAAGAGAATCTCCGGGCCGAAGTTCGGGGAAGGTTGAAAGGTTGTGAAGGGTAAATCCAGTCTCGGTTGATCGTCGATGGCGTGTCGAGGTTGAAGGACATTTTGGTAACTGCAACAAAAGTAGCCGGGTCAGCAGTCTTACATACTCCTGTAACCTGTTGGCAATCGTGTCATTTAAAAACTCTATTTGGAAAAGTAATTGCACTTGAATGTGCTTGGTATGAATTTTTCAATTCGCTTAAACATCGTAGAAATGAAAAAAATTATTCAGCTTTATTCTCAAATTGAAATATTTATATAACTCTCAAAATCACTAACCCCTACCTTGACACTTTCCTACTGCCCCGCTACTACTCTTCCCGATCCAAAAGAAATCTTTAATTTTTTTAAAAAAATATTTCAAACTTTTACTAGCCATCGCCCCCACCCCACCCCGGACCCCCACCCCTCCAACCCCTAAAAAAGTATTATTTTAATTTTTTTTTACTTTTTTCTTAACTTTTTTTAACACTCAATTTGAACATATCATTACATGCATACCTTTCCCCACAAAAATATTATTTTTCACAATTATATAC
>NW_025876308.1:0-1831 GCF_002878395.1 Capsicum annuum
ATAGCACCAACCTCCATGAACACGGCGTTGCAGTTCAAATGAAGTTGCCCGAAGTTACTATTCATCATTACGAAGCAAACACGCTTCATACTTAAGTTGCTCGGATTCTCCAAAAATGTTGCCGCACCCGTGTCGGATCCTCCGAAAATGTAAGACTTTTGAAGGATCCGACCCGCACCCATGACATTTTTGAAGAGTCCGAGCAACTTAGCTTTCAAGAGCCTACAACAAAAAGTTGCTACCTTTTCTGAAAACTATCGACAACCCGATCCAAATATAGCAAATTAAAATTATACAAGCACAATAGAAACGGGGAAAACAGAGAAATAACAATGATTCCATAAGCAAATAACACCATTTATACAAGATTGCTCAACGCTCATACGCATACATACATAGAAAGGGAAACAGAACTACATACATAGAAAGGGAAACAGAACTCTAAGACCGCCAGACCGCTGGGGCCATTTTGGTGGTCAAACGGGCGAAGCGTCGAGAACGGGCCCTTTTTGGCCCGTTTCGATGGGTGAGCCTGGGCCCGTTCCAGATCTGGGTGAAAATCGACAGGCGGCCCCCGGCAAGTTGTGGAGCCACATGGGGTTCAGGTAAAACTAAGGAATAGGAACCTTAAAATCCAAACTTCAAAAGCCTCTACAACAGAAAGTTGCAAACTTTCAAAAAAACTATAAAAAATGGCAGCCCACTGCACTAAAGCTCCCGATGTGCATAGGGTTCCGGGACGGGCCCCACCACAAGGTGTGTGTATTGTACGCAGCCTTACCTTGCATTTCTGCCAGAGGCTGTTTCCAACGCTTGTATCCGTGACCTCGTGATCACACAGCAGCAACTTTACCGGTTACTCCAAAACTCCCTTTCGAAAACTATCAACAACCCAATTCAACTAAAGCAAAATTCAAACCATACAAGCACAATAGAAACATAAAAACACAAACAAAATTGGAATCCATAAGCAAATAACACCATTAAAACAACATTGATATATACATTCAACTGAAAATAAAGTTGAAATTAAACAAGAATATGAACCTTATAATCCAAAAAATTTGAACAGAGTTACCTAATACCTGTTGCCGGTGGAAGGTGGCACGTATCCGTGAAATTAGTCAAGGTGCACGCAAGCTGTCTCAGACACCACAGTTACCTAAAAAATAGCAAAATTCAAATCATACAAAGAGAAAATGGACTCCATAAGCATATCACACTATTAACACACCATTGATAATATACATTCAAACTGAAATTAAAGCTAAAATTCAACATGGGGTTCAAGTAAAAGATAAGAAAATGAACCTTAAAAATCCAAGAATCTGACAAACAATTTGTTTGAGGCTGGAAAAATGGTTGAATCAAGATTATTAAAAAAAAAAAAAAAAAAGGGAAAAAAAAAGACTTTTATGGGTATATATTATATTATTATATTTAATATAAAGATTCCAATTTGTCTAAAAATCAATCATTCATTCTAGTCATCAATTTTGTTTTGTCACTCTACCTCTTTACACCAATAATGGGGCTTCAATCAACTGTGGGGTTCAAGTTACTCCTCTCCGTTCATCTTTACGTGTCCACTATGGATTTTTCATATGTCTTCAAACAACAAATAGCATCTTTACGTGTCCACAGGGGCGGAGCCAGCCTTCTTTAGGGGGTTACGAACTCCCTTCGACGGAAAAATATACTATTTATACATGATTAAATATGGTCCTTTTGCACAGCGAAAAGTTGGCTCTTTGTTATGGATTACTGAGAAGTAATAACGGATCACCAATCCATATAATTAAGAATGTAAGGATCTGTGAGGATTGCCATA
>NW_025876309.1:0-3484 GCF_002878395.1 Capsicum annuum
AAACCTTCACTTGTAACCACCGGTAAGATATGAAAATGTAATAACGACTACCGGGATCATCTTCTCCAAAGTCCAACTATTATATTAGTTGCATGGAAATGCCCCTTCGATATTACATAGACACTTATTGATCAGTACTCTAACATGTATAAAGTGATGAATATTGAATACCTAGAGATATATAAGCTTTAAACACATAAATCTTCAAAAAATATTGGATATGCTATCAGTTAGACCTAAACCATTTATGTTTTTACCTCCGCAACATTTATTTTTGTCTTATTTTTGCATTTTGGACCTACATCTGTTTTGTTTAAGTTGACAATTCTGAATAGTCATAAATCAAGAACGTCGTCCAACAAAAAAAAACTTACAAGCTCAAGATATGTTTCTGCTGGGTCACTTACAGTGCTAAAGAATTTGTTGCAAGGAACCAAAAAAACTATTCAGATAGCATGTTATCAAGTACGAGAACAAGTGCAGCAAGTGCCATTGTATTCTGCCCCTGAGCTTGTGCAAGAACTACTAGAACAAGCGAAGCAAGTGCCACTGAATCCTTCCTCTCCTGTTGCACCAGAAGTACAGAAATAAGTGTAGCAATTGCTTCTTGGTTCTACCTCTACTATAGCAAAAGAAGCACAAAAACATGTGATAAAAGGCCACTGCGTTCTACCTCTTCTGCAACACAAGAAAATTCAAAAAATGGGCAGTAAGAGTCACTGCATTCTACCTGTTATGCAAATGAAATAACTCTAAAAAATGGGCTAGCATTGTTACTGAATTCAACCTCTTCGACAACAAAAGCAATTTTAAAAAATGGGCAACAAAACACATTACATTCTACCTCTTTTGCAGAACAAGCACTACCTAAAAATGGGCAAGAAGTGTTACTGGATGCTACCACTCATGACATAAATGGATGATCTGTAGATCAAGGTAATAATATATACATTTCATTAAGATATCAAACTAATATTAATGAATTATTGATTGTATTTATTTTATAATTATTGTAGGTCCTCCTATTAAAAATAAAAAAGAGGTAGAATGCAGATGCAAACTGTATATGAAAGGACTGAATGTAAATTGATTGTGTTAAACGAGCACAACCAACCAATTGGTCCTACTATAGGAGTTGTACATGAGTTGAGTATCTTTCTTGGTACACTTGCACGGAATTCGACGTTTTGACCTCTCATTGTTAAGACTTGGAAGAAAGTGAACACAAAAAAGGACATATGGACATACATCAAGGTTTGAAGTTCCAATTTTTAAATTCTATTTGAAGATATTTTATATTCTTTATACCAACCATATTGAACCAACTTTTAGGAGAAATATGACATTTCTAATGCTGGGAAGAAATGGGCCTTAAAATTAATTCAAGATGCTTGGAGAACGTATAAGTGTCGGTTGAAGCATCGGCATTATAAATGCTATCCCAATGACGAAATTCGAATGCAAAAAAGGCCTAATCATGTTCCAAAAATTGAATTTAAGGCACTCCTTGATTATTGGAACTCCGAGGAAGCTCAAGTAAGATAATAGATTAACTAGTGTTGTTTATATATATATATATATATATATATATGATGACATAATATTGTAGAAAACATCCCGTACTAATACGGAGAATCAAAAAAAGTTAAAGTATCCTCACACCGTTGGCAAGAGAAGTTTTACGTTAATACGCGTGGTTTGATGTTCTCTCTAATTTTTAATTAAATATTAAATTTTTTCCTTACTCAGAAAGATGATTACGTCAATTTTCTTATAAACAGAAAAAGAAAAAAGAAGTTGCTGGTGTTGTTTCAAAGGACTTTTTTGTGACCACACGATCAAGAAATTCGAATCAAATCTATAAGGAATCATATGGCAATATAATTTGAAAAATTGTATGGAATTTCTTAATTAATTTTTGTCGAGATAATTTATTCACTATTAATTATTGACTCAATTATAATTACTTAAATCCTTTCTCCTGTCTTATTTATAGGCTGAAATGGAGAAAATACAAACTCAAGAAAGAGAAGATGAGACTGAGCCAGTTGATGGCTTTGCATCAGTCATGGGACCTGAGCATCCAGGATTTGTAAGATTTTATGGATGTGGAGTTACCAAGACAACATTGAAAGATAAAGTGGGAGATCCTACATCTTCCGATGATCTGCTGCAACAAAAAATGAAGGAAATAGAAGACAGGATGAAATAAAGAATCCTAGAAAAATTTGAGGAACAAAAGGATACAATGAAACAACAAATTGCAATTAACATCATCGTAAGACTTCAACGCCTTAACCCTGATCTACAACTTGAACCTGACCTTCTAGCATTTTGTGCTCGTTCTTGTACATTAGGAGAAACTAAAGGTTAGTACTGCTACTACTTCTTCTTTTTATTATTCTTCTTTTTCTCCTGATGTTGCTTTGTTATGATACAATGTGCACTTCCGATTGGATGTTATAATCCCTTCTTATTTTTTGGATGTTATGATACCAATGTGCACTTCCAATTAGACCCATATAGATCTTTAACAGTATCCAGCAGTGGAACCAGATTTTTGAAAAAAATTTGAGTTGTAGTGTAATTTTATCATGTGTTAATCACAGTAAGAAAGGGAAGTTGGAGTGATATGCTGAGTTGAAATGATTTTGGGTTCTAGTTGGAATGATTTTTTGATTACCTTACGGTTCAACTTTCTCCCCATGTTTCTCTTGTATATTGCTTGCTGTAGTGACTGTAGTTCTTGCAACTTATGAGAATGTTGCATGATTGGCTTAGACACTTTATAACCCTCAAGACTGAAAACTGCTTCCCCTATGACCTATGGCTATTTAATAACCCTTTAAAGTCATATTTGGCTATTGTATTAGCATTTGTCTCAAGGTTGTTTATTCTAGGCTATGCTTATTGTTAATAATATATCACGTGGAAAGGTTTAATTGAAACTTATTTATTCACAATTCTTCAATCAACATAAATATCACCAAGTAGATTGTAGTTTGACTTAACTTAGGTAGGTTTCCAGCATATAACAACTGGAATTTGGTCGTTTCACTATTGCATTACAATGGATCTACAAATTAAAGAATTGATAGAATGGAAATTGCAGAGCTGAATGAATGAAGATGCTATGCTACAGTATAATCATGGATAACATGGTAAAAAAACAGCTATTATGACACGTGTTCTACTTCTATCCATTTGTCAAATAGCGCTAATATGCTACTTCAGTTTTTGAGCTATCCATAACATTGTCTTCTTGATAACTTTTCTTATGACATGGGTTCTACTTCTTTCTGTCCATTTGTCAAAGATAATTGACATAACTTTTTTTTTAGGTGGAGAAAATAAAGAAGATAATGATGAGCACATTGAAGATCGTTAAGAATATATTAAATGGTTTTTGTAATTTGTTCTATGATATTTTTGATATCGACAACAAGATGAAACTTGGTCGATTTTCTACTTTTTTGAATATTAA
>NW_025876310.1:0-2663 GCF_002878395.1 Capsicum annuum
TTTTTATCTTATTTGTTCTCATTGTTTTTGTTAAATATATACAAATACTTTTAAAAAACATATACCTATCCAATTTCCATAACGATCACACGAATATAAGTAAGAAATAACTTATTTTTCTAGAAAATATTTTTCCTCCTTCACATCGAACACACCCTAAAAAAAGTATTTTTGAGATCAAAAAATATTTTTCTAAAATGTATTTTTATGCTTTAGCTAAACATTAGAATGTATTTTTTGAAAAATATTTTTTCATTCATCAACCAAACACTATAAAATATTTTATGAAAAATATTTTCTATCCACCAACCAAACATAAAAAATCAAATAAGAAATCAACCTATTTTCCAGGAAAATATTTTCTAGGAAAACATTTTCCATGAAAAAAATTTCCTACATACTAAACACACTCATGTGTAAAACAAAATAGTCTATAACATTCAAATAATTTTAGGAGTTTTCGTTCGTTTTCTTCTCTATTTAATTTGTATCTTCCTTACACTTTGAAATTTCTTTTATAAGCCAAAGGACTTACGCTTACCTGTGGCTTAATTCGTGCCGAAAGTTTCAAGTCAAATTTCAAATTCCATAGAAACACTATTTATGTTGAGGTGTAATTTCTACTAATTTAATTTAATATATAATTTTATTAAATATTTAGTTGTTGCCAAATGTAACATATTAATAATTTGACACTTACAATAAAAGCAGGGTACGTGATAAAGATACTATAAAGATAGGGTAAACACTATAATACGATTATCTATTAAATAATAAGTAAACACAAAGTGAAAAAAAAATATAAGATATGATGTACCCGAAAAACTATTGGAACAACCAATGTCAAGTATGGAATAAAAATTTATACTAATTATTCAGGGATAAACTAGTAATATTTAAAAGGCGGAAGGTTCAAAAATAACTACCAAATTTATCTCACAATGAAGCGAGACAATACTTCAACTATCAACTAACCTTGTGTCCTAATATGCAATTTCCAAACTCTCCTAACTAATGTCATGTCCTTGATAAATTCAAGAGCATTAGATCTTGTCTAATCATTTGTCAAGTTTAGAAAATTATAAAAGGTCATTTATCAATTCCTTATTCATTCTTATTATTAACATAGTTACTTTTTAAAATAATGAATTTATTATATTAAAAGATAATAGTTAAAAAAAATATTTACAGTCAGACCTCTCTATAAATATCAGCTCATTATAATGGCATTTCCTATAGTGGTCTAAATTTTTTCGAAATTAACTTTTCATATTATATTTCACTTCTCTATAACAACATTCTACTTATACGTTTATTCAAGCAGTACAATCTTTATAAACTTACCTCCCTATAACACTAAACTCAAATATCATGTAATAATATTTTATAAGAAATATATTATATACAAAATAAAATACGAAAATATTTATAGTAATCATCATTAATATCTTACACACAGTAAATTTTAAGTACGAATATCTAATTTAATTTTTTTAAAAATTATATTTAAATAGTACATACCAATTATTTCATAAATAACTTCACTCGAAAAAAATTATTAATATTTATCTTATTTTATATTCATGCTCTATCTAATTATGCATAATTTTGTTTAAAACAACCAAATAAGATGTAGATGGTACATAACAATATACGTATACAACACCATCTTTTTATAACAGTCATATTCTCGAAAAAATATTATCATTACATGGGAGATTTGACTGTACTTTTTGTTTCAAGTTAAAATTCTGAACGAATAAAAATAAAACAAGCGTTATAGGTTATTTGTGCATTTCCCCCAACTTATATCCGGCAGTCCGGGTCGGGTTATGAGAACCTCTCGGACCTTGTTTACTTATCCACACTTTTGATGAACACAACACAATGACAGTCTTGAAGATGACGTTATCAGTGTCTACACAGTCTACAGTGAATTATGTTGGTCCAATTGCTTCTCAGAAGCAATTCGTTTCACCCAAAATTGTCTCTTTTACAAAGGGGCAGTCTCTTTCTCGACCTATCAATGTTTCAGTACTTGAACCTAGAAGAAATCTTGGCGTTTTTGCTGCCTCAACTGCCGCTGCTGTAAGTTTTACGGATGAAACATCGACCCATGATTCTGTTTCCTCAACTTCTCTTCAAAAAGAGGTAATTTTGGTTTTCTATCTCCCACATAGCCATATACACCCTTCTTTTAAAAAAGAATGAACTATTTTCTTTTTTAGTTCTTTTAAGAAAGAATGGTCATTTCCTTTTTTTTAACAACTTTTTAATTTTAGTTTTGACATGTTTAATACTACAAGAGGTACATTTGTCATATCTAACAACAAGATTCAAAAGTTTCTTTATTTTCTTAAACTATATGTCAAGTCAAATTAGATATTTTTTTTTTTAATGAAGGGATTAAGAATTTTACACGGTTCAATTGTTTATAACTTTTTGTTGAATTGCGTGAGAAACTAATATTTGTATCAGGTTAATGATCAAAAACACACCTAAGTATGGTTTTTCGAATTTCATACCTAAATTATTAGGTGCGTGAGTTTCACAATTATTTATCAAAACACACCTCAACTATCAATTGTTTTCTTTTCCTTTCTCAGCCATGGTG
This sequence comes from Capsicum annuum, assembly GCF_002878395.1. Classification (NCBI taxonomy): domain Eukaryota; kingdom Viridiplantae; phylum Streptophyta; class Magnoliopsida; order Solanales; family Solanaceae; genus Capsicum; species Capsicum annuum. The sequence continues at coordinate 2,615 of NW_025876310.1, forward strand.
ATATTTTAGGAGGAAAGTGAATAAGTGATAATTAAGGTGTGTTTTTTTT
>NW_025876311.1:0-1140 GCF_002878395.1 Capsicum annuum
ATTATTTGTATTCTTGCCGTCTAACTTTAAGTACGTATATACCCTTGACTTATTGAAAGTGATATGTACATCAGTTAGACGGTGTGATCCATGTGTCCTTATTCGAAAGAAATTAACCCATTTCTTCTTAGCAGTTTATGTATTGACCTATCACCGAAATGTTCTACGATCAGAATTGGAAGTGAGTTTCACCCACACCTATTTCTTGGCGAACCAAAACCAATGCCGTTAGGCAGAACATTTTTTTAGAATGAGAACACGTGGGTGAAACTCGCTTCCAATTCCAATCGTAGAACATTTCTCCAGCAGGTCAGGGGATAAATTACTAGAATAGATGGGTTGATTTCTTTCGAATGAGGCCATATGGTGTGCAACGTTTAACTCATAAAAGGTATATACGTACCATTTTCAATAGTTTGATTGAGGTATATACGTATTTAATGTTAGACGATCAGGATACAAATAATCTAAAAGTATAATAAAAGATATTTACGTACCCTTTTCAATAATTTGGGGTATGAATATATGAATTTCCAAAGACTTCTAAAGTAATTTGAATTATTCCACTATTTATCCAAAGTATGGGAATATGACAGTAACTTTTCAAAAGTTTGCAAAATCCTATTGCAAAAATAACACTTTTTTAAACATCTTTTGAAATAGAGAGACCACCCCTCCTTCAATGGTGGACCAGTACAGCTCTATCCCTAATCCTCCACTACCTATGTAGTGGAATATAATGCTTGGAATGACACAAAATTCTGCAGTGAAAATGCCTTATCATTTTATAATCAATTGTAATTTTATGAGATAAAAGTATACTGCAACAAAAAAAAAATAACAACATATTAAATGTAATCTCATAAAGTGGAGTTTTGAGATCGACAAAGTGTACGCATGCGGTAGGATCACTGTCTCCGAATAGACCTCCGACTCAAGACAAAGCCGATAGTATTAGAAGTACAGGCGCAACAATAAGTAGTAACAAGATAACAAATAGTATCAGAACAAGATTGTCACCAAATAACACTGCAATGAATCTAGCCGAAACGGCAAACATCAACAAACCTCTAAGAACAAGAAATTAAACTACAGGTGCAGCACTACAACTGCTAGTACACACAACAAGAAGGAGCACTT
>NW_025876312.1:0-1822 GCF_002878395.1 Capsicum annuum
AATTTGAGCTCATAAGCTACCTTGTCTAAATGACTGAGAATCCTGAAGGGACCGACAAAGTGGGGACTGAGTTTTCCTTTCTTGCCGAACCTCTTCACTCCCTTCATGGGAGATATCTTGAGATAGACATAGTCATCAACCTTGAACTCGAGATCCTTTCTATGAACATTAGAATAAGACTTCTGTCGGCTCTGAGCAGCCCGAAGTCTCTCTCTGATCAACTGAACTTTCTCTAAGGCATCGAAAACCGAGTCAGGACCTATGACTGAGGCCTCACTAACTTCAAACCAACCAATTAGTTGTATGCAAACTCAATCAAAGACAAATGGTCATCCCAATTTCCCTTGAAATCAATTGCACACGCCCTTAGCATATCTTCTAGAGTCTGAATGGCCCTTTATTCTTGACCATCTGTATGAGGATGAAAGGTTGTACTGAGATGGACTTGGGTACCAAGACCCTATTGGAATGCTTTCCAGAAGTGAGAGGTGAAATGGGTACCTTTGTCTGAAATAATAGATAATGGAACACCGTGTAATCTGACCAACTCCCTGATATAGAGTTCGAGGCAAACCCATCACGAAGTTCATGTTCACTTCTTCCCACTTCCAAGTAGGAATGGTAAACTCCTACATAGGTCCACTAGGGTTCTGATGTTCTATCTTAACTTGCTGACATCTAGAGCTCTTAGCCAAGAACTCTACAACATCTCTCTTCATCCCACTCCACTAATAGATTTCCCGCAGGTCGCGGTACATCTTAGTGGCCCCTGGATGAATATAGTATCGCGCACCATGTGCTTCTGCAAGAATCTGCTACTTTAAGTCATCTACACCTCGAACATATAGACGACCCTGACAACAAAGAACCCTATCTCCCCCTTGGGAGAAAACCTTTACTCTCTGATTCTGAACTGACTTTTTTAGCTTGACAAGGCTAGGATCCCTGTCTTGTTTTTCTTTCACCTCAGGAGATGACTCTGAACTACTCTGTACACATACACCACCCTCCGAAGAATCGACTAAACGAACACCTAGTTTGGCGAGATGATGGATTTCTTGAGCTATCTTCTTTTTGTTGTCCTCGACGTGAGAAAAACTACCCATGGAGAGTCTACTGAGAGCGTCGGCCACAACGTTGGCTTTGCCTGGATGGTAAAGGACACTCATGTCATAATCTTTCAAAAGCTCTAACCACCTTCTCTAACGAAGATTGAGATCTTTCTGAGAAAAGACATACTGGAGACTCTTATGATCTGTGAAGAAATCTACATGAACTCCGTATAGATAATGCCTCCAAATCTTTAAGGCAAATACTACGGTTGCTAACTCAAGATCATGAGCAGGATAATTCTTCTCATAGGGCTTTAACTATCTGGAGGCGTAGGCTATGACCTTACCATGCTTCATGAGAACACAACCTAAACCCACTCTGGACGCATCACAATATACCACAAATCCATCTGAACCATTTGGAAGAACTAGAACTGGAGCTGAGGTGAGTCGAGTCTTTAACTCTTGAAAACTCTTCTCATAAGGATCTGACCACTGAAACTTGACCTTCTTCTGAGTCAATCTGGACATGGGGAATGCAATAGAAGAAAATCCCTCGATAAACCATCCGTAATAGCCAGCCAATCCCAAGAAACTTTTAATATCTGATGGAGAGACGGGGCGAGGCTAGGATCTTACCGCTTCGGTCTTCTGAGGATCTACTATAATGCCATCACCGAAAATAATATGGTCAAGGAATGATACTAATTTTAGCCAAAACTCGCACTTACTGAATTTGGCGAATAGCTGGTGATCTCTGAGAGTCTGAA
>NW_025876313.1:0-3237 GCF_002878395.1 Capsicum annuum
AGCCAAATAAATAAGAGGGAGAGTATAATACTTCGAACGTCAGGAGCTCACCCCAAATCTCCAATCCATAGCTGCTCAGCATGATTCACAAAATAATTATAAGAACCCATACTATAATCTTGTTAAAATTGGTCTTGGGCCTAACTCACAGCCCAAAAGCTAGCTCATGAGGAGGAGGATTGCCCAAGCCTTATAAGGAGACCAAGGACCCTTTCCTCTTCCAATGTAGGATACTTAACACTCCCCTGTACGCCTAGGATAACTGGAGCATGGACAGGACGCCCAGGCTAACTGGAGCATGGACATATGGGGGCCCACCATCTGTGAATAATTGGGATAGTCTTGGCTCTGATACCAGAGTTAAAATTGGTCTTGGGCCTAAATCACACCCCAAAAGCTAACTCATGAGGAGGAGGATTGCCCAAGTCTTATAAGGAGACCAAGGACCCTTTCCTCTCTCGATGTGGGATACTTAACAAACCTGCAGGCTGTAAAAGTGTAGCATGAGTACCAGACACGTGGTACTTAGTAGAAAACTGCCTACTGAGCTCTAAAGATAATGAAAATGTAAATAATCATGCAGAGTAGGAATATAAAATATAGAAAACTATCCAGGAAGCTAACATAATAAAGCTAAAGAGGCAATAAGCATAAGCTAACCTATTCTAGCCTTATTCAGACACTAAAACACTATACCATATATCACTGGCCAATATACCAATGAAGAATAGAAAAAGAATATAAATAAATAAATATATAATACCATAGCTAGATAATAAATAGGTATACAAGACTAACTCAAATATTCAACCTAAGGTAGTCTTTCTAACATCTTAAGGCCTCCTAATTAAGTAGGAAGAAGTGTTGGTGTAATCTGGGTCCCTAATCATGATGTCGAACCATGAGACAATTATCCATAATATAATAATCGTAAAAGAAAAGAATTAGAATCATACCTCAAATCTAAATACCAGTCCATAATCAGTCTGCCATGAACTAACTAATATAATAAAAATAAAGTAAGCGGCTAGTCTGGAAAAATAATACCTAACAGGCCTCATAAACTGAAAGGTTCAATCATCACACAACACATAACAAAGAGCACTCATAACCTATACCTATGCAACCCGCCATAAGGCTAATAGATATAGGAAAAAAATATTAGTTATAGACAATGCATATGCATGAATGAATGTGAAGTAAATCAAGGATACCACAACCGATCTAAGTGTCATAACATACCAAGTGTATATACCTCCTCTTGCTTGACGGATCACAGAGAAAAGACCTACGACGACCTCTCTTCTCAGACACGATGGCTCATGAATGAAGGGTCCCCTAGGGGATTTTGGAGTACCCGTATACACTGATCTGGTCCCGATCAAGGATTTTCAATTATCATCATTGTTAGTCTACTCTATCTAGTACTGGAGATATGTATATATAATAAATGTATGGACTCTAACCATGTTTAAAAGTGTGTAAGTTGGTAAATCTATTGCCTAGGGTCAACTTTGGGACCAAAATCATCATAATGTATTAAAAGGGGTTGGAATCTCTCACAATCTAAGTAAATAGTAGTGGTAAATTCATGAACCAGAATCTATCTTGGTTAAATTTCTAAAACATCATTTTTAGTTCCAAAAGCTTACGAATCATTTATTAAGGTGACACGATTCCCATTATGAAAGAATATGTTTTAAAAGTGAAAAGTAGGAATAAATCCCTTTTTAAGTAAATAGTAGTAAAACCAAGATTTTGTTGGAATCGTACCCCTAAGGGAGCATGAATGTACCATAATCTATGCATGCTATCATCAATATCCAAATAATATAATCATAAGCGTCCAAGCATCCATAGACTAAACCATGTCTTTTATAAAGATAGAATCTCACTTGTAGTCCAACTCATATTGTAACCACGATCTCAGGCCCAATAGTACATAATCATCAAAATATCAATACTATATACTAGGAAACTATTATCTAATCTACTAAGTACGGTAATAAACCTTATACAAAAGTATACTTCACATTAACTATGGTTAACATGTTTATAATCTAGGGTGATAGGCTTCTATCTCAATAACATACATTTCATCTTAAGGGTCTGTTCACCCTTCTATCCCCAAACTTATAAATTAGGCTAAGTTATGGTATCCTACCCACAATCATATCTTTTCATCCTTACCTAGCAAGCAATATATATCATACACTATCTCATGAAGAAAAGTAGACTAAAGCCTACCTCGATGCCAAACCTCACATTGTGAGTCATCCATAAAATATTCATTTTTGCTCCACGATCTCAAAATATCATCATACTATCAAAATTGTAATATACACACCATTAGGAGTAAAAAGGTACCCATATTGCTATATAAAGGGTCGAGTAAAAATTCAGATCAAGAACTGGCCCACATGGCCTACAAATTAAATCTAAAATTGAATTTTTCATGAGATACCTTGAAGGATAAGGAATGTGTACTCAAAATTTGAGCACAATACAAAATCGGGCCCAAATCAGCCTCTAAGGTCAATGTATTTAAGGACCTAATTTCTAAGAATTTGAAATAAATAGAATGGAAATTGACAAAAAAAATAATGCGAAATAAACAACGAATGTTAGGCTAACTTACCTTGCGTTAATGGATGATTCCCCCACTTTTTCCTCTCTTAAAGCTCCAAAAAATAGTACGAAATAGTGGAGAAAAAAATAAGAAAAATTAGATAAAGAAAGGGGACTTAACAAACCCCCAAGTTTCGCTAATGAGGCCACTTGTCCGCTTAAGCAGCTATCATTTAAGCATAACAAGTCTGCTAAAGCGGCTAGGCACTAGGGACGTGGGCATTGCCAAAGCGGTATCCAAGCCACTAAAGAGGATATTAGAAAAATGTCCAAGGCGTCCAAAGAAGCTCATGTAGGCTAAAGTCGCTACAGTGGCTCATGAACGCTAAAGCATTTGCCGCTAAAATGGCTCCTAGACCGCTAAAGAAGCCAAACCAGATATAAGCCACCAAATTTTGGTAATTCAAAAATGGACATTGATCTGGTGCTCGAGATTCATTCAAAACCTCGTGTGCACAAACAAACTATGATACTATACCAAATTTGACATTCTACACTCAATGAAACCATTGAAATTTTCATCCAAGATCTTTTCAACTAAATATGTGGAGCACACTTATAGTTCCATTTTCATAGAATCCACCCAATATCCCAAAACAAGTCTGGAGG
>NW_025876314.1:0-6545 GCF_002878395.1 Capsicum annuum
GTCATAGCAGAAAACATTTTTTAGGCATAAGTCGATGTTTTCTGGATTTACTTTCTTAAAATTTTCTACTCTGACTACCAAAATTATTTTACTCCCCTGTCTATCTTATTCAATGTACTAAAAATAGGCGTCCAATTATACTTGTTCAGTTTGAAAAATGAATGAATAATCTGTTATTTTATGTTCATTTTATCATTGCTATTAAAAATTATTTATTACCTAATGCACTTTTGAAAGTATAAAATTTATCATATTCAAAGAGTGAAATGATAAAATTATTCCTATTATTTATTGTTTTTAACTTATGTACCAAGTCAATAGATAAATTATTGATTACATATAGTTATCGTCCTAATAATACCTTTTGAGCATGTTGTCTAAACTGTTATAGTTATTGCAAACATTGACGATGGTCTAACATTATTTGGAAGGACAATTTTTCAAAAGCCATGAAGTTTAGAAATAAAAACAAAATCTAGAGAGTGACCTATAAAATGGATATTTGTGAAAATCAACCCAAGTTACTCCCCCATGAAGTCTCAGTTTTGGCCAACACAACTAGCCAAGACATTCTGAATAGTAAATCTTGGAAGAAGAAAATGAACTAGGAACAATCGCGTTGGTCAGAATGAATTGGCTTTCGTACTAGTTCTTGCTCCAACTTAAAAGTTCTATTTTAAGAAAAAACGATATATTATGATACTTTCTATTTCTCCTATGGACCAATTGACTATACATGAAAGTCAAAAAGTTGCTCTAGAGAAACCTTGTTTGAAGTGAAGTTTAATATACTTCACCCTTAAGCCAAAAAGAAAAGAACAAATCAAAATGACAAGCAATTTGGAAGCACCATGAAGAAAGAAGGCCTATATAATTCTCCCTAAACATATTGGTAGAGTAAACACTCTATATAAACTCTCTTTTTTGTTGATAAAAGGCAACAAAAAATAAGACATAAATATTACAAATTCTACATTACCTTAGATCTACTGTAAAATCATTAACTTATAATACAAGATGCATATGTTGCTGATCTTCACAAAAAATAATGCTATCAATTTTCTTCATCGCTTTCAGAAAGCTTCCATCATGTGCTTTACCCAAATGGTAGCAGAGATGGAGTCTCATTCCTTTCCGTTCATCTCAGAAAATAATAGGCTGCAAATGCTTGTTTAGGCTCAAGAAAAATCCTGATGGGACAGTTTCCAATTACAAAGCCCGATTGGTTGTAAAAGGGTACTCCCAAACCTTTGGATATGACCATTTTGACGCATTTAGTCCAGTAGCAGCAAGGACTACAGTTTGAATAATCATTAAACAGCAATCACCAATAATTGGCAGATTCGTCAAGTTGATAAAAAAAATGCTTTTCTTAACGGAGACCTTAAGGAGGAGGTGTTTATGAAACAACCTCCTAGCTTTGAGCAAACATATTCAGAAGGACGGCCATGGGTATGTTTGTTAGGATCGATTTGCGTGCACACACACTAAATCTATGGAGAAGATAAAAAAATTTAGAGAGAAAGTTCTTGAGAGAGAGATAAGTGAGAATAAATTACGTAGTAACACCCATGAGTAAACTCTACGGCGGATGGGCTGTTTATATTAATGACTCAGAGTACAGTTACACAGAGAAATGAGAATAAAAGGTACAACCTAAAATTTGAGTCGGGGCTCCGTCCCCCACACCCCCTGGCAACCTTACCGCGGAGGTTGAACCAGGTGAACATTAATATATAACAGTACGTCACATATTAATCAGGCTCCACAACCTAACAATGTTAACTTCACAAAGCACTTTATGGTCTTAAGCAAGCCCCCTGTGCTTTGTTTGAAAAGCTCAGTGACTTTCTTATTGATAAATTAGGTTTCAAAGAATCTGTGGCTGATCTAGCTTTGTTCTACTTAATCTCTCCTTATAGTTTCACATGTCTAGTAGTCTACATTGATGACATCATAATCATAAGCAACAACAAGAGCTTTATTAAAGAACTGATTGATCATCTTCATTTGAAGTTCTTACTTAAGAATCTAGGATTACTTTCTTTTTTTCTAGGAATCGGAATCCATAGAATTGGCAACCACTTCTACTCAAGGCAAACATGTTTGGTTCACACTCCATTTTTACTCCAATGGATGGGCATCCACCATTGTCCCTTACTGATGGGGTTCCTTATAAGCACCTAAAAGAATATCAAAGAATTGTTAGAGCTCTTCAGTACGTGGGCTTCACCCAACCAGATATTGGATTTAGTGTCAACAAAGTCATCCAGTTCCTATAAACTACTCTTGACAAACACTGGACAACTGTTAAACGAATCTTACACTACCTCAGAGGTATGCAGGACTATAATGTAACACCCCGTATTTCAGGCTAGAATGAAAACCATTATTTCTATGCGTAGATGATCCAAAAGCCTTAAATCCAATGCAAATTTGGCATGTTAATCAATTATATAGTGTGGAAACCTATTTGAGCATGAATTAAGATCATAGAGGTCCCTTAACTCAAGGACTAGTTGAAAGCTTTCCTATCGTTCAAGCTTTAGTGAGCATCAAAACTTGGATCAACTTCAATCGATCATAGCTCCTTGTATATGACAAACTAGGTGGCCTATATATATATATCAAATAAAAGGTATTTGAGTCCTCTTTCCAACGTCACTAGTTTTGCTTTAATCTGATATCAGAGTAGAAAGTTATGCTCATTTTACTTTGAAGTGTCTGTCTGCCAAAACGTGACGATGAGGCTGACGACTTATCAGCTGTGTGACGGCCCGTTATACCTGGTCGTCAGGCTAAGGCAGTGAATGGTGAAAACCATCCCAAAAGTAACAACCTGGGTGACGACTTATCACCTGAGTGACGGCCCATCAACCTTGGTCATCAACTAATGCAATTATGCGATTTTTTTTGGGTTCCTTAGAGGTATTTTGGTTTTTCCCTACTCCAAAAACCTTTCACACGAATTAAATCACCCTTTAAGTGTTATTAATCAATCATTATCATTTTTACAATATTAAAAACTTCCTCTCCACTCTCAAAATAAGATCAATTAGGGTTTTCTCCAAGAACAAGAAATTCAAGAAAATCAAGCCTTAAGTTCAAGATCTCCAAGAAACAAATCAAGATCCGGGTTTCATCTATCAAGATGTACGTTCCATCTTTCAGATCTTATAATTTAAGGTATGTGGGGTTTTCCTAAACTCTCATGGGCATAAAAATCATGCTTTTAAGAAAGGGGTTTCGAATTTATGAATACATTCATGTTTTAGAAGTATTGATGATATTGTTTTGGCCTTTAGGCCTTCCCCCAAATTGATTTGAAATTATATATATATGTAAGCACACGTTTTAAGGTTGATGATTAAATTGATAGCATGACTCATGAAAAATCCCTCTCTTGTTATGATCTTCCTTTACTTTTGATATGCTATGAATTGTTTTGAATGCATCTTGAAAAGCATGATATGAAATGTCTTGAGTAATGTTATATTTGGGTTATGATTTTGATTTCAAAAGAGAGGGTTGTACATGTTGATAAATATTGAATATGCATATAATGAAAGAGTGCATGGTTTTGCCAAAAGCACGTGACCACCATATGTTTGAAGAATTTTTGCATAGTTTTGACTTATGTTTCGGAACATGAAATCTCTTATTCTATCTATATATTTGGGTGGTCTGAATTGAGTTTTTGATGAAAGAATCTTTCATGATACATTATGGCTCAGAAATAGGACTTGCAAGTCTTGGTGTGACGACATCAACTCAGATAATGCTATGTTAATTCAGAATAGAATAGAATGCATGTTTGAAATCAGATTTTCAGATTTTGAAACTAGAATGATGCATGTTTCAGAATAGACTAAAATTTGGCATAAAGAGAGCTTAAGTGGTTCCTCGAAGAAGGCATGAGTTCAGACAACTCATTGTCCAAAACTGTGATTTATCGGTCAGGGTATATTATTATATGTTGGCCTAGTGCCCTGTGGCGTATCAGACTCAGACACTCTAACCTTTGTGGCACACTTGGATTGGGGGCTTCCCCGCTGAGTCAATGGCGGATTTCTTATAGCCCGTGGAATATCAGACTTGTAGGGGAGTTCCATCTAACTCAGAAGTAATACAAAGATCAGAAATTGCATTGACAGAAAGGTTTTATGATTATAAAAAATGCCCATGTATTTTGGAATTTATATCCTATATGGTGTTTTATGATTATCTCTCAACTATTTTATTTATATGAAAAGCTTTATTTTGGATTGCTCTGCGTACTAGTACATTTGTATTGACCCCCTTCCTCCCAGGGTCTAAAACTCAGTTCAGAGGTCCTGCTAAGCCGTAGAGTTTTCAGACAGCAGTGATGTGTGCAGTTGGTGAGCCTTCTTTATTCCAGAAGGCCTATGTTATTTATTTTGGTTTAGGTCCACTGGGGGCCTTGTCCCAATTTCAGATAGTTGTCATTTTTAGATATAGTAGAGATTTTGCAGACTGGTTCAGATGTTGTTTTGTTGATATTGGTGTTTTATCCTTAATTATTAAATGAAATTCAGAGTATGACCATGTTTCTGTATTCGATTATATTTCTGTATTTTCTTTTATTATATGAATGTTGTGCATCATTACCAGATAGAGAAGGGTATTCCGGGCCTTCATGGTTTGGGATATTCATCATGGCCAGGTCCCAATTTAGGTCGTGACAAACTTGGTATCAGAGCACGGTTCATGGTCCCAGGGTTTCTGCGAAATTGCGTTGGGTAGAGTCTTATTTATGGATGTGTAGCACGCCACACTTATAAGCAGGAGGATACTAGGTGTTTAGGAATGTATCACTTTCTTCATGTTCTAGTTCATGCTATGGAGTCAGGATGTTCCTCCTTCATACTCTAATTTGTGCTATGGTGTCGCCCATACGAAATAAAAGTTATCCTAATTTTTTTCCTTTCTATGGTGTTCTCAGATAATGCTCTCAGCTTTACTAACAGAAATTTTAAAAGTCACACAAAGGGTTTGAGAGGAGCTCCCTGATGTGTCATAAGTCCCTCAAGTTTAAAATTGTGTCCTCATTCTTAAGAGGCTTCAATTAAGACGAGTAAGATGTGTATTATTGGGTCATTAAATATTGTGTGTCAAGTTTCTATCTTTTGTAATCTTGATATCATTGTGTTGTTGAAACAAAAAGTCTAGTGAAGCCGTGTTGGGCTTTTTCTATTCACTAGCATAGTTGCTTTGTTATTCATTTCATTTTCTTGTTCAAAACACAAAAATCAAAGTCTAGTGAAGTCGTGTGAGGCCTATTTTGATTCACTAGCGATTTGTTGTTCATCTTATTGTTCTTGTGTTTGTTGGAACTGTATTTCCACTCGAGTAGTATTATAAGTTAAAGTGTCAGTGTCATGACCTATTGGTGGTAAGATTAGATCAAGAAGTTGATGATATGAAGTCATAAGGTGTAAGACACCGCAAAGTTCCCTCGTAGTTTGAGACTTAGAGCGTGTCGAATAAAGCGTAATTCCGACCCTAAAAGATATAGGAGTGACTCCTAAGTGAGTATTGTGTTAACCATATAGAATTTCCCTAATTTTAACTTTTTATCACGTGAAAAATTTGATAAGCTTTTCATCGATATAAGATTCGCCCAAATCCGATATCCGGGTAAGAAGTTATGGCTAATTTAAGACCTAGTCGTAAAACTGTGTCATTTTAGTGCTTGGCGCGTCGCGGAGAGGGCCAATTTGACAATTGTCAAATTTCAGTGGAATTCCGCAATATTAGCGCATCGCGCTGAGGTTTCAGGTCCCAACCAGTGGGAAAATGCGATGGCTCCGCGTTGCGGTGACTCCCATATTGCCAATTGTCAATTTCCAATGAGCCATCGCCATAAGTGGCGCATCTCAATGAACCGTTAAATTGGGTTCCCAATTCAATTTTTCCAGTTTCGTACAGATGTTAAAAGGGGCATTTTGGACTTTTCCAAGCCTATAAAAACATGCAAACACCAAATCAAAGTCATTTGCAAGTATCCTATGAGGTTTTTCTTAAGTTTTCTCTCATCAAAAACCCTAAGTATCCCAAACCTCTTCCAAGAATCGCAAGAATCCACCATGGATTTTCTAAATTGAGTCAAGATTCAAGGTTCCCAAGTCAAGGGCCTCAAGAACCCTCATTCAAGAGTACGAATAGAGTTCCAATAGTGAGAGTTCATCCAAAGCTTCTAATTCAAGGTATGTGGAGTTTTGAACAAGGGTAACCCTTTCACCCTTATGCCCAAAAGTCTTATTTACATCATAAATTTCTTGAAATCTATGAGGTTTTTACATGAATTTGAATTGGGGTTTTTCACCCATTATTATTGAATGCATTATCTTGATATTTCTTATGAATTATGAGTCAAATGGCATGATTTCTGCATATTTTATTGAGAATTTATAGCTGGGTATAATCCCCATGATTTTACTTCTTGAGAAGCTGATAGTTGCAGTGTTGAGATATTGAAGCATATGACTATATTGAGATTTTGAGATAAATTGCTGAAATTCCCA
>NW_025876315.1:0-1221 GCF_002878395.1 Capsicum annuum
CTGTGTTAGTTTGATGGTCAGTAATGATTGAAATAACTGCTACAATGTACCAACAATAAGGTCTGATGCTACAATGATTTCGTTCTCTTACTTTTCTCGTGGTTGGGGATTAGAGAGGAATATAGTGTAACTTAACTTTCTTCAAATTAGACCTCATACTTCGGACCACTGGTTGTATTACGATGTGATCAGGCCACCACTGATCTAGTACAATTACTAGAATGGGGTTGAATCATAATAAGTGAAACTTCGTCAGTTTTAGCTGAGTGTCAATTTGTGTCAAGAACATAAACAAACTATGCTAGTTTCTCATATTAACCAAATGTCACAACGTCTTTAGGGGGTTAGTTTGAGGAGCATGGAGCAGAGAAGGAGAGGTTTGGCCCAGGGGTAGCTCAATGGAGTAGTTGTTCTTAAGCCAATTTTTAATAAGATACCTCAAACCTTTATATTAATGGCGGCTTTTGCTACCGGGTAAATTTTGTTGAAAGAACTTCTAGAAGGGCACAACCTTGAGCAACATAATAGTTTTGTTGCACAAAGTGTTGTAGGAAATATTTTACAAACTTATAAGTCGCCGCAGATCCAAGATTCAATAATATAAATCAAAAGAGCAGTCTATATATAATTTTAGCCCTTTGATTAAGCAGCAAAAATCTTGGTTAATGGGCAAAAACCATGTTCCAGACTAGCTTTCCACACTTTTTCAGTATCAAGCATCATGTCACCACATTCATGCTCATTCCAACCTTCCAATGCGTGCAAAATTCCAGCTATTCTCCAGGCACTCATCACTCTTCTTGGTAGCCAATTCTAAAAAGAAAGACCACTCATGAATTTCTCTATTTTTTATGAACTGTCAAATTAGTATAGAGAAATTAAGAACAACAAATGATCTTATCTAACCTCACAAGAATCTACATTTTCAAGATGCTTTGGAGCAATCATGGCTGGTGTATTGAAATAGAAGCAGTCCTTGCGAGCTTTTCTTGGTGGAAATTGTGAAAAAGGAATAAATAATGTTCCTTTTGGTGCATTCAATTGTTCATCTTCACTCAATTCATCCCCTACTAGCCATGTCTGCAATATAATATTTCAATCGAGAGCCTCTTTTTAGACTATAGACCGGAGACAAAACTTGCTGGGAAAGATTCTTTTCCATATATATATGGAATTTCTAAAATTCAGATTTGTTCAGATCTCAACACAATGATAAAACTT
>NW_025876316.1:0-2193 GCF_002878395.1 Capsicum annuum
GGTTCGAGTCAAATATACAATGTCAAACTCGGTAAGCAATATTTGCCACTTAGCCAATCGACCTGTCGGCATAGGCTTTTGAAAAATATACTTTAAAGGATCCATGCGGGAGATAAGATAAGTAGTATAGGATGAGATATAATGCTTCAACTTCTGTGCTACCCAAGTTAGGGCACAACACGTCCTTTCAAGAAGAGTATACCTGGCCTCATATGTGGTGAACTTCTTGCTAAGATAATAAATAGCCTGCTCCTTTTTGCCCGTGACATCATATTGACCCAGGACACAACTGAAAGAATTGTCCATGACTGATAAATATAAGATCAAAGGCCTACCAGGCTCCGGGGGTACCATCACGGGCGGATTTGACAAATATCTTTTGATTCGATCGAACGCTTCCTGACATTCTTCAGTCTATTTTACCGCAGCACTCTTTTTCAGCAACTTGAATATGGGCTCATAAGTGGTTGTGAGTTGAGCAATAAACCTGCTAATGTAGTTCAGTATACTAAGCAAACTCATCACCTCCGTTCTATTATTGGGCGGGGGCAAATCCTGAATGGCTTTGATTTTTGAGGGATCCAATTCAATTCCCCAACGGTTGACTACAAACCCCAACAGCTTTCTAGATAGAACTCCAAATACACATTTTGCCGAGTTGAGTTTGAGATTATACCTGCGAAGCCTTTCAAAGAACTTTCTTAAATCTTTAACATGGTCGGCCTAACTTTTTGACTTAATAATCACATCATCCACGTAGACCTCAATCTCCTTATGCATTATATCATGAAACATAGTGGTCATGGCTCTCATGTATATTGCTCCAGCATTCTTCAAACCGAACGACATTACTCGATAACAATAAGAACCCCATGGTGTGATAAAAGACGTCTTCTCTGCGTCGTCGTCATCCAAAGTGATCTTGTGATATCCGGTATAGCAATCCACAAAAGAGGCAACCTCGTGTTTAGCATAGTTGTCTAGCAAAACATGGATGTTGGGCAGTGGAAAATCATCTTTCGGACTTGCTCTGTTCAAATCACGGTAATCAACACACACTCAAATTTTGCCATCTTTCTTTGGTACGGGAACAACATTGGCTAACCACATGGGATAACGATCCACTCGAATTACTTTGGCTTTAAGTTGTTTCATGATTTCCTCTTTGATTTTAACACTTACATCAGT
Organism: Capsicum annuum; assembly: GCF_002878395.1. NCBI lineage: Eukaryota > Viridiplantae > Streptophyta > Magnoliopsida > Solanales > Solanaceae > Capsicum > Capsicum annuum. Next base: position 1,189 of record NW_025876316.1, read on the forward strand.
TTTAAACTTCCTCAACTTCTGTTTGACAGGAGGGAACGCGGGATCAGTTGGCAATTTGTGAGCCACTAATTCAGTGCTGAAACCAGGCATATCATCATAAGACCATGCAAAAACATCCTTATAATCAATTAATGGTTGAATCATTCCATCTTTTAGTTGTGGAAAAACATGTACACTGATTTTAGTTTCCCTAACATCTTCTTGATCCCCTAGATTTATTGGCTCAGTCTCATTCAAATTAGGATTCAGTTTGTCTTCAAACTGTTCCAACTCTTTGCTTATTTCTTCTAGTGCTTCTTCTTCATCATATTCCCCATCGTGCTTCTTTACATCTTGATTAGTTTGGATTTTAAGGTCAGACTGAAAATTTCGCATGCATGTCATGTCATTAGAATCAGCATAAAGAGAACTGTATATAAAAAAAAGAAAAATAAAATATATTAGACACGAATCAAAAGGGACATTGCATTTCATTAAATAAAAAGATAGAAGGGTTTAAACATAGATGCCAACATAACATAAACAAACTAAAATTTGAATTACAACCCTGAAATAACTCGGATAAACAGAAAGAAAAATAAAATAAACTACCAAAACTCCCTCCTGATGGGGAAAGGAGTGACTTCCCAATTATTGAGCCGGGCAGCTGGACCTATGAATTGCATGTCTGCAATACTGGTACCTTCTCCTGCTTCGACCATGTCAACTTCAATAAAAAGGTTCTGGAAGTCATCAACCAATTCAACTTCAAATTCCACATGCTTCGTGACACCACTATTAACAAATGATTCACTGAGTAATGACATTGGGCGAGGGAGTGACCATGTTTCCTTTTTCCTTCTCTTGGCTTTCTTCAGATCTTCAGCCGTAGGCTCAAATCCCAGACCAAACGTGCCCATGTTTTTACTCGGACATATGGGATGAACTATACCGTGCAAAGACGCTCCCAAACCCTTTTCTGGCTCAAATCCGTATTTCCAAAGTTCACTCACCATCATGATAGAA
>NW_025876317.1:0-1707 GCF_002878395.1 Capsicum annuum
AGAATGTTCGAGAAAATATGGAAGTGGCCTCCATACAGGACAGGAAGAGGGAAGCGAGATTGAGATGATTTGGACATGTGAAGAGTCGAGGTGCATACGCCCCAATAAGGAGGTGTGACAGGTTGGATAATTGGTACGAAGAGAGGTAGAGGTATGCCTTAGAAGTATCGGGCAGAGTTTATTAGACAGGACATGGCACAACGTTAGGTTAGTGAGGACATGGACCTTAAATAAGAGGGTGTGGAGGACGCATATTAGGGTAGAATGTTAGTCTGGTAGGAGTGTTGTCTTTCTTTTTGAGGGTTTAGGCTTCTTGTTGTTTGTCTTCATACTAGCTGCTGAATTGCAACCCCTGCTTGTGATATCTATCATAGTCCGTTGTTTATTGTGTTTCGACTATTGTACAATTTTGTTCTTGTTCGTGTTTCTCTCTTGTAAACTTTACACTTTTTTCGTATTGGTTGTTATTTTTTCTTCACTGTTTCCTTCTTTGTTCCTGGATTTGTTGCACTTGAGCGGAGGATATTTCGGAAACAGTCTCTCTACCTCCACAAGGTGGTTCTAAGGTTTGTATAAACTCTATTTTTCCCACCTCACTTGTGGGATTTCGTTGGGTATGTTGTTGTTGTTGGCAATAATTCAAAGTGAAGTCTGGAATTGAAATATTTATGTTGTGGATGTTTGGATGCAATACAATAATTTGACATTGTTCTAAAGTTCTCTTTGTTTCTTGTTTTTCTCCAGTTTATGTAGCATTGAACGATGCTCTACTACTAAAAACTTGGCTATTAGTTACTAAGGTTAGCAAGGAACAAATTGTATGTTGAAATTGTGAGGGACTTTGCAACGTTGTCCCTCATACAAATTAAATATTTTAATTTTCATTTTTTTAAAAAGAAGGAGAGGGACATCCCTCACTAAAATATAATGATAATAAAAAACTAATATTAAATTTGTTATAACGAAGGATTTTCCTCGCTAAATAATAACAAATACCTTCATATTTCAAAGAAAATTTAAATATAATTTTTAATATTTTCATTTTCATCTTTTTAAAAGGCAAAGAGGACGTCACTCATTAAAATATGATGATAATAAAAAACTAATATTAAATTTATTATAGCGAGGGATTTTACTCGCTAAATAATAACAAATAAATTCATATTTCAAAGAAAATTTAAATATAATTTTTAATATTTTATTTTTATTTTTTTAAAGGAGGAGAGGGACATCCCTCACTAAAATATAATGATAATAAAAAGCCAATATTAAATTTGTTATAGCGAGGGATTTCCCTCACTAAATAATAACAAATAAATTCATATTTCAAAGAAAATTTAAATATAATTTTAAATATTTTTTAGTTGGTGACAATGCATTAATAAAAAAATAAATGAAAATTAAATATAAGTTATCCAAGAATTCTCCATAAGATACACATAATTATTTTGTGATTTTTTTCCATTGTAGTGACGGAAGTTTCTCACTAAATTAATTATGTAAAATTTATAAGTATTTAATAAATAATCATATTATAGATTTGCAGAAAAAACAATAGCAATGATATCAATTATTTGATCTCTCAATAATTGCTTTAAAACTTTTTTTTCTTTTCATACTATTAAATTACATTATTTTTCTACACATAACCAAAAGCATATGTGTGTGTGCGCGCGCACGCGCGTGTGTGTATATATATGTTTTAGT
>NW_025876318.1:0-1042 GCF_002878395.1 Capsicum annuum
AATCCTACGTGTTAATGCTGCAAATGTATTGATTGGTTTATCACTATCTCAACCATAAGTTGCACTAACTATTCCAGAGTGCATTAGTCAATCTATTTATGTTAGCTGCTTAGGTTTTATCTCGTGATCTTTTGAGAAGAGAGCCTTCTTTTCCAGGCATAAGGTATTCGATCTACTCTTTTTATTATCTTGATATACTGTTTTTCTTTGTTTACCATTCTTGACATTCATGTACTTCTCTCACGCTTTCTTAGTCTTCAAGTGCATATCATCTTTTTTCTTTTCTTTTATTTTCTGTACTTGCTTTATTTTCTAGGTTTTACCTAATCACAAATCACGATACTATTGTTACCTTGTTTATCTAGGCATTTACATGTAAATTAAGAGATTTCTAACCTTTTATCTGTCTCCCTGTTTGGCCCCTCACCTTCTCAGTGTATGCTTAGAAGCATAGCTCCTGATCTCTCTCTCTCTTATTGCATATAAAGAAAGTAGGATTCCCATGACAATTTGAGACCATGTTAATGCATGACCTATAACTATGTGATTTCTTTTCAATATGAACACAAGTTTATACACAAGGAAGAAGAACAAATAACTCGCTACAAGTCTAAAGACCAAATAAAGGAGTTGCATCAAATAAAACAGAGCCCTTCTATTTTGTTGAATCCAGTCAAGAGAGGATATCATGAAAAAGACCATGTAGGTTAGTCCTCTGTTAAGTATTTTCTCTAGATCTTTTGCAAGGAGACGGGCTAGGCACAATCTTAGCTTTACTACTCTTCTGATATATTAAGTTTAGTTTGTAAATTAACCAAATCAAAACAGGAAGAGGTTTCTAACAAGTATATGACAAGGAATTTTGTGTTGGTTGGTATATATGAAAAAGAAATCTGATATGCAGGAGTTTATATCAATGATATTAGAGAAAACTCCATCTGTGCTGCAGCCTCATTGATAAAGTGTGCTATAGCCCTTATTGATAAATCTTGTGCATGACTAATTTAAATTTTTAAGATCCAAGTAAATAAACTGGTATAAA
>NW_025876319.1:0-1358 GCF_002878395.1 Capsicum annuum
TATATAACTGTTATGACTTAAAACTTATGTTTTTTGTATGTATGATTGACATTATACATATATAGGTTATGTATAAAAATATTTATATATTCATCTGAAAGCTTAACAGATAACACATTCATCTCACTTGTATAAAACTTTTTCTCATTATACTGTATATTACTTTGATGAAATGATCATACACACTTATTGTTATTTTATATAGGACGAGAAAATCGTTGATAAGGAACAAGGTCATGAATAAGAAAAAAAAATGATAGTTCTGATATGAAAGAATTTTCGATATTTTTTTGCCAATCCTGTATTTTTTACTATACATCTGTCAATATACATGCAGCACCTTAGTTAGAAAATGGGTCACAATGTACTCAGCTGAATATGAAGTTTTTGGGATCTTGATTCTTCCATGATTTCTAACATGGTCAAAAAGTTGTCTTCGAATTACCAGGACTATTTGTTATTGAATAAACTTGGGAGATGATGATTTTAGGATAACATATTATTTGATTTATACATGATGGGTAAGGGAATTGAGTTTTTGATAGAAACTGGATATTTTGTCAAAGATCTGACTTGTGATTTTTATTGAGTTTCTGATAGAAACTGTTCCGTATTGCTTAATGTGTATATATATGTGTATGAATAACCTTATATATTTACATTATCTATAATTAGATATGTTAGACTATGATTTAATCACCTTATAAATATTTATATATATATAACTGCTATGTGATGTTTCTGATTTTTTGCTACATATGATCTCCCATTATAAATCTATCTTATGTATAATTATATATATACATTCATATATTACATCTTATACATAACACATTCATATGCGTGTATGTAGGATGAAGTCGGAGCCATAATAACGAAATCTGTTCAAGACGCTATTGATGCACTATTATTTAATTTGTCAACACCTTCAACTACAAAGTCATTGGATGTTGGTACTCCAAATACAATGATTGATATTTAACGGACGCTTCCCGACAGTTTGTATGAAAACATCTAATTGTTGTTTTAGTAGTTGATGTTAAACAGTTACAATACTTGTTCATTTTGTGGTGTTGGATTTTAATTTAGATTTTATGGATGTCCTAAATGTTTTTATTCATACATATCTTTTTGAAGAAATTATTGCAATGACATAGACCATATTATATTGTTACTATATAGTAGATGTCATGTTTATCGTACATGATATTATATATAACGTATAAAAATAAATTATACATTAATATGTTATTGTATATCTAACACATTATATTTTTTTTTTCAGTATGTAAAATCTGTTATAAGTTAATAATACATTGAACATGTGTATCATAAGTTTTAGAGTAATGTATTACATA